>NC_046172.1:91862950-91923751 GCF_011064425.1 Rattus rattus
TGTCGATTCTTGATCTTAGAGCGTAAGCCATTGGTGTTTTGTTCAGGAAATTTTCCCCAGTGCCCATGTATTTGAGACTCTTCTCCACTTTTTTCTATTAGTTTGAGTGTATATGGTTTGATGTGGAGGTCCTTGATCCACTTGGACTTAAGCTTTGTACAGGGTGATAAGAATGGAATTATTTGCATTCTTCTACATGCTGACCTCCAGTTGAACCAGCACCATTTGTTGAAAATGCTATCTTTCTTCCATTGGATGGTTTTAGCTCCTTTGTCAAAAGTCAAGTGACCATAGGTGTGTGGGTTCATTTCTGGGTCTTCCATTCTGTTCCACTGATCTATCTGCCTGTCTCTATAACAATACCATACAATATTTATAACTATTGCTCTGTAATACTGCTTGAGGTCAAGGATGTTGATTCCCCCAGAAGTTTTTTTTTATTGTTGAGGATAGTTTTCACTATCCTGGGTTTTTTGTTATTCCAAATGAATTTGCAAATTGCTCTTATTATCTCTATAAAGAATTGAGTAGGAATTTTTTAATGGGGATTGCATTGAATCTGTAGATTGCTTTTGTAATATGGCCATTTTACTATATTAATCCTGCAAGCAATACATGAGCATGGATATCTTTTCCATCTTCTGAGATCTTCTTCAATTTCTTTCTTCAGAGACTTGAAGTTCTTGTCATACAGTTCTTTCACTTGCTTGGTTAAAGTCACACCAAGGTATTTTATATTATTTGGGACTATTTTTAAAGGTGTCATTTCCCTAATTTCTTTCTCAGCCTGTTTATCTTTTGAGTAGAGGAAGGCTACTGATTTATTTGAGTTAATTTTATAACCAGCCACTTTGCTGAAGTTGTTTATCAGGCTTAGTAGTTCTCTGGTGGAACTTTTGGAGTCCCTTAAGTACACTATCATATCATCTGTAAATAGTGATTTCTGACTTCTTCCCTTCCAATCTGTATCCCTTTGACCTCATTTTGTTGTCTGATTGCTCTGGCTAGAACTTCAAGAACTATATTGAATAAGTAGGGAGAGAAAGGTCAGCTTTGTCTAGTCCCTGATTTTACGGGGATTGCTTCAAGTTTCTCTCCATTTATTTTGATGTTAGCTACTGGTTTTCTGTATATTGCTTTTACTATGTTTAGATATGGTCCTTGAATTCCTGACCTTTCCAGGACTATTATCATGAAGGGGTGTTGAATTTTGTCAAATGCTTTCTCAACATCTAATGAAATGATCATGTGGTTCTTATCTTTTGAGTTTGTTTATATAGTGGATTATGTTGGTGAATTTCTGTATATTAAGCCATGCCTACATCCCTGGGATGAAGCCTACTTGATCATGATAGATGATCGTTTTGATGTGGTTTTGGATTTGGTTTGCAAGAATTTTATTCAGTGTGTTTGCGTCAATATTCATAAGGGAAATTGGTCTGAAGTTCTCTTTCTTTGTTGGGTCTTTGTGTGGTTTAGGTATAAGAGCAATTGTGGCTTCATAGAAGGAGTTTGGTATCGCTCTGTCTATTTCTATTTTGTGGAATTGTTTTGGACTGTATTGATATGAGGTCTTCTATGAAGGTCTGATAGAATTCTGCACTAAACCCATTTGATTCTGGGATCTTTTTGGTTGGGAGACTTTTAATAACTGCTTTGATTTCTTTAGGAGTTAAGGGGTTGTTTAGATGTTTTATTTGTTCCTGATTTAACTTTGGTACCTGGTATCTGTCTAGAAAATTGTCCATTTCCTCCAGATTTTCCAGTTTTGTTGAATATAGGCTTTTGTAGTAGGATCTGATGTTTTGTTTTGTTTTTAATTTTCTCAGATTCTGTTGTTATGTCTCCCTTTTCATTTCTGATTTTGTTCATTTGAATACACTCTCTGTGACCCTTGGTTAGTCTGGCTAAGGGTTTATCTGTCTTGTTGATTTTCTCAAAGAACCAGCTCCTGGTTTTGTTGATTCTTTGTATAGTCCTTATTGTTTGTCCTTGGTTGATTTCAGCCCTGGGTTGGATTATTTCCTGCCTTCTACTCCTCCTGAGTGTATTTGCTTCTTTTTGTTCTAGAGCTTTTAGGTGTGCTGTCAAGCTGCTGACATATGCTCTCTCTTGTTTCTTTTTCCGGTCATTCAGAGCTATGAGTTGTCCTCTTATTACTGCTTTCATTGTGTCCCATGACTTTGGGTATATTGTATCTTCATTTTCATTAAATTCTAAGAAGTCTTTAATTTCTTTCTTTATTTCTCCTATCTACTCCTTTGAGTAGATTGTTGTTCAACTTCCATGTATATGTGGGCTTTCTGTTGTTATTGTTGCTATTGAAGACCAGCCTTATTTCGTGGTGGTCTGATAGGATGTATGGGATTATTTCTATCTTCCTGTATCTGCTAAGGCCTGTTTTGTGACCGATTATATGGTCAATTTTGGAAAAGGTTCCATGAGGTGCTGAGAAGAACGTATATCCTTTTGTTTTAGGATGGAATGTTTTGTAAATATCTGTTAAGTCCATTTGGTTCATAACTTCTGTTAGTCTCTCTATGTCTCTTTCTAATTTCTGTTTCCATGGTCTGTCCATTGATGAGAGTGTGATGTTGATATCTCCTACTATTATTGTATGAGGTGCAATGTATTTCTTTGAGCTTTAAAGGTTTCTTTTTTATGAATGTAGGTGCCCTTACATTTGGAGCATAGATATTTAGATTGAGAGTTCATCTTGGTGCATTTTTCCTTTGAGGAATATGACGTGTCCTTCCTTATCTTTTTTGATGACTTTTGGTTGAAAGTCTATTTTAATAGCAACTCCAGCTTGTTTCTTCTCGCCATTTGCTTGGAAAGTTGTTTTCCAGCCATTTACTCTGAGGTAGTGTCTGTCTTTGTCTCTGCAGTGTGTTTCCTGAATGCTGCGAAATGCTGGGTCCTCTTTACATATCCAGCCTCTTAGTCTCTGTCATTTTATTGGGGAATTGAGTCCATTGATGTTGAGAGATATTAAGGAATAGTGATTGTTGCTTCCTGTTATTTTCGTTGTTAGAATTATATTTGTGTGTCTCTCTTTTGGTTTCATTGCAAGGAGATTATATTTTTGCTTTTTGTACAGTGTAGTTTCTCTCCTTGTGTTGGAGTTTCCATCTATTATCCTTTGTAGGGCAGTCCAATTTTTTTTCTTTATTATTTCTCTTTCAATTTTTAAATCCTGGATGGTTTTGTTCAATTCCTTTACCTGTTTGGCTATGTTTTCCTGTAATTCTTTCAGGGATTTTTGTGTTTCCACTTTAAGAGCTTCTACTTGTTTAGTTGTGTTATCCTGCAATTCTTTAAGGGAGTTATTTATGTCCTTCTTAATGTCCTCCATCATTATCATAAAATGTGGTTTTAAATCTAAATCTTGCTTTTCCAGTGTGATTAGATATCCAGTATTTTCTTTGGTGGGAGAACTCAGCTCTGATGATACCAAGTAGTCTTGGTTTCTGTTGCTCAGGTTCCTGTGCTTGCCTCTAGCCATTGGGTTGTCTCTGGTGTAAACTGGTTGTCTTGCTGTTTCTGAGAGTGACTTGACCCTGCCGTAGGCCTATGTGTCAGCACTCCTGTAGAACTGTTTTCCTGTTTTCTTTCAGGCTTTTCTGAACAAGTGCTCAGATTTCAGGTATGTAGACGCTCCTGGTGACTGTCTTTTAGCTTTTGGCATGGGCCAGAATCAGATGTCTCTTGCCCCTGATTGCTCCTAGGTCCTTGCACCCAGAGGGCACAGTTGGCGCTATGCAATTCCCTCTGATGTCTGGAATGTGGGCAGAGGTTAGTCTCCTCTGATTTCTCAGGAGTGTCCACACTTCTAAGGGTCCAGTTCTCTCCCCCCATGGGATTTGGGTACAGGGAGCTGTTTGGTCGGTTCAGTTCAGTCCTGGCCACAGACCAGAACTACAGGTACCGGTGGCTGACTGTTCCTATATGCCTGTGTCCAGAGGCACTGTGCAGTTTCGCCTGGGACCAGGAATGTGGGCAGAGGTGTGCAGAAGTGGCAGTCTGTCCTGGGGTCTCAGGATGTCTGTACTTCTGGGTATTCAGTTCTCTTCCCCACCTGCTCTGTGCATTTTCAAAGCAAAAGTACTCTCTGGGCTACAGAAATAAATGGGAATAAACCAAAGACTGGCCAGTGAAGTAGCTAGGCAGGTAAAGCCTGACTGAGTTCAATTGTCAGGAACCACAGAGTTGGAGGAGAGAATTGACTTCTGCACTCAGAGACTGTAACAAGTACTCATACACATGCACATGCACATACAAACATGGACATGCATGCACACACAAAGATACACAGAGATATGCATTAAAGAATAAATATTAAAATATTTTTAAATTGATATGTATTTTTGTTATTCATTTCAATGGCAATAATATTACATAATCTTTCCCCTTCTCTTTCCACCCTCCTGCCCCTCCTAGGTACCCAACTTCCAATGCCCCATAACCTTCCACTCAAATTGACTGCGTTTTTTCTTTAATTACTTTTGTTGCACACATATATGTATGTATATGTATGTAAAAGTAAAAATTGTAGGAAACATGGAATGCTAAAAGCTTAATTATATGGTTATCAATAAAATGCTTTAACTTTTAATGTTATATCCTGAAAATCCCTCTCATTATCATAGAACTAGAGGCAGAAAGTAGATGCTATACAGTAGCAAAAAGTTCTAGAAGAACAATCTTGAGACCTTCAGAGGTAGAACGTTCACTAAAATTAAAAAAAAAATTATAGCTTTCCTGTGTAAGAATTGACTAAAAGTACGATTTTCTGCATAATTTCTTAAAATGCATAGTAAAAAAGCTAACACTAGTGGTGTGCCTACATTTGCTTCATAGGTATTCATATAATCCTTTTAAATCATTATCGATTTGTGCTATAATTTTCAAACATTCATAGACTGAATATGAAGCAGTTGCCTATGGCTGAAGGACAAACTTCAAAACAAACAAACCACGGACTTATCCTGCTTGCCTATGTTTGATTTAAAAAGGAGATTTGTGAAATAGTATTATCCTCTTTTTGCTATCTTTTAAATATAAGTATTACTTAGATTCTTTTCTTGCCTTCTTCTTTCTTTCCATGGAAAATTGAAATAGTAAAGGTAAATTCTTATTAGCAAATCTCTTAGACATTTCCACAGGCGCTTAAACCTCAGACTGTAAAATTAGCAAACCTGTGTTGAGTGTTTTCGGTTTGCCAGACAGTTCGAACTCCTTCAGTGTTTTGTTTTATCTTACTTCTTACTCCCGATTTTAACACAAAGTAAAATTGTTATTTTCATTTTATGTGTGAAAAGTCATGACAGAAGTTTTATAATTTTCCTAAGTGTAAACTTGATACACAGAACACAGCTCATCTTTCCCACTCCGAAATTTATGTTAACCTGGACACCGCCTACTCTTCATCCCTACATGGAAACAATCATGGCACATCTTCAACGTTGTATTCTTAGTGTCCAAGAGAACAAATATCAGGTAAACATCAATTTACAAATGAGCATCCTTAATTTCTAGTGAAGGCTTTTATACAAATCCAGAAAAGCTAATATTTCTGATTTTCATAAATTATACAAAGGAAAACTATTTTGTGTTAAATCTTGTTTCTTTATTGTGTGGCAATAGATATCAAACCTACACTTTCAGATATAATACAAAGCCAAGTACCCCACCCCTGGTCACACCCCAGCTCAGCACCTTCAAAAAGACTAATTGATGGATTACCTAAGATACAGTACCAAGATCTGGAATTTAAAAAAAGTCTTTCAAACAGCACCTTTTTCAAGAAGTACTGTTTATAATAACAATAAAAATGTTTCCTGAAAATGATGATAAAAATAGTTGTTCTTTTGTTGAGGGAGTTTCTCATGTAAGTTGGCTGGCTGTGTAACTAGTATGTCCCTGAACTTCCAGACCTCTTGCTTTTGCTGCCTGAGTGGTAGTATGGCAGGCGATATCACTGAGAATAGTATTTGGAGGATAATGTCAAATTGTCCAGAAACACAATTGGCTGTGGACATAGGAAAAATTTAAGACAATGTATTATAATGGTACCTAGTGGTAGATTATTTTCAGTTAGAATATCTTAAAATGTGCAAGTTAAAGGCTAAGATCTTAGTGAAGAAATGAAAACAATGACATCTTCTTTCTATAATTCTTATTTTGTCTTTATAATTCTGTACCACAATGAGAAAGTTGCCACAATATAATTAGAAGAATTTTATCTACTGTCAAAAGGAAATATATAGATCCAAAACTCCAGCTTGTAACAGAGCCACTTGGAGGGCTTGTCGAAACCAATTATTTTCCACCATTACCAGAACGAGATGGGGTAAATAGGTTGTGGATCCTGGAAATGTGCATTTGTAACCAGCTCCAAGCCAACAGTTTTGCTATCATACTCCTGGATAAATTGCTTTTTCTTTTTCGGATTTCATTTTTCTTTTTCATGTATTTGCCAGTGATCTGTGGTTACTATATGCTTACTGATTGTGAATGGGTTTTCCCTTTAAATTAATAAATATATTAACTTTATCTGCTTCAAATTCCAAAAGGTAGCACCTGTATTGTTTTAATAATTTTCTGTGATTCGTCTTTTTATTATTGGTAAGCTTTAATTGCATACTGCATATTACAGGTAATAGAACAAGACACTAGGTTATTTTATTTTCTTCTAAAGAGCATTATTTTTTTTTGTATGAAGTAGTTCATGACTGATTGACTAAATGGAGTTTTATCCTTTCATCAGAGAACAGTTAATCTATACTCAGTTATCTTAAGCTTCTACTACTTCTTTTTATTAGATTCTGTGTATTTCCCTCTATACATCATATAAAATCAAAACTTAACTGAGAATTTGAATGGGATCTTCAACTTTATTTTTTGTTCTCCACTGTGTGCTGTCTTCTACTTTACTACGTCTTCCTTCTTTTCCAGCCACTCTGGAGCCTTGAACCATTTTCTCTAGGTCACTGTGACCATAACCATGACTCTTGGTAAGGATTTACCCATCTTGCAGACTGAGAAATATAAACAATAATAACTACATACATGTAAATTCTCCAAGTCTGCTTCCTTTTCTTTAAAGGACAATCTATTTCACTTTCTTCCCTCCTCTGTGTTCTCAAATGAATAATTTTCAATAATTTAACACTATAGGAAGAATTCTTGTTGCAAAGCTACTCCCCTAAAAATGCTACTCACACAGGTGTTATATAGAACAGCATTTAATAACTCTTAAGAAGTGTTCTTTAAGGGGGTAGTGTGTTACATGACAGAATGGAACTGGTAAATAAGATTCTATGAAATAAATAAATGAAACTATTGGCACCAGGACTAATTGGAAAAAAATTCACTAAAGATATGGTCTCTAACTTCATATATAATTAGTAATAGTTGTTTATTCACTAAAAGTATTTATTGGGTTACAAAAAGGAAAGAGTAATGTAAGATCCCTTTCTCATAGTATAATTCTCTTGTCTGTAATTCACTATCTTGTTTTAAATTTCTAATTTGATGTCAGTTACTGACACACAGACAAATAAGGCACTAGAAGAAAAATGTCACCAAGTTATATGTCATCTGAGGTGTACTTTGTCTAGACCAAGAGCTAGAATAATAATAATAATATTATTATTATTATTATATATTATTATTATTATTATTATTATTATTATTATTATTATTATTATTATTATTATTATTATTCTCCTGTAAGGCTGGGTATGGTGGCTCACATCTTTAATCTCAGCACTCGGGAGGCAGAGGCATGTTGTTCTGTCTGAGTTCAAGTCCAGTCTGGTTTACATAGTGTGCTCCAAGCCAGCCAGGGCTACAAAGGAGATCCCATACAAAACAAAACAAGACAGAACAAAATGATTCGCTTGCAAAGTAATAGGTGTTTAGAAAGGACTTTTATCCATATTTAATTTTGTTTAGATTCACCAATCTCTGCTCCCCGTTCCCTGCCCATTTCCTTGTCCTTTTCTAAGGTGCACCCTAAGAGTTTCTGGTCACTTTTTAATAGCTTCTGTGGCTTTCTTGATGCTATTTTTGTGGGGTTTTTTTTGAAGTACTAGGAATGTGGCATAGTTGTAGACTGCTTGCTCAGATTGTACAAGGCCCTGACTCCAATCCCCAGCAGAAAATAGAATGTAAACTTATATGTACTAAGCCTAAAATATTTATCATATAATATTTTATAAAGATGTTTGTTGATCCTGACACAGTCTAATTTTTATAAGTTCCCACCCTAAATTAATCAATGCAGTAGAATCTATTTTATTTATTCGGGCACTGATAGAAGTCTGGTTTGAACAATTAATTTATGAACAGTATTTGTTTAGTCAGAATTTACCTTTTCTCCTTTTATACCACTGCAGTCACATTTTGATCCAGAAGAACACCCATGGCAGGCCTATAAGAGGAAAAGGCAAAATCATTAAATATAAACTTAACAGCTACTCTCTGACATAGAAATCAACTTAAAGCAGCAATTCAAACATGAAAGGGTACATACAAATGGCAATGGCTTTTTATATTTAAGATCTTTCTTGTTGTATGATTTCCTTTTCAACTTCTCACAATAAGCAAATAAAAGTTTTATAATTTTAAGCTAATAAATATCTCTTCATTTTTTACATTTATTTACTCTCTCTCTTGTCTCTCTGTCTGTCTGTCTGTCTGTCTGTCTCTCTCTCTCTCTCTGTGTGTGTGTGTGCATGTGTGTGTGTGTGTGTGTGTGTGTGTGTGTGTTGCACACAATTTGTAGAATATGTGTGATGTTGAGAAAATAACATAAAGCAGTCTGGCTCTCCCATCTACTTTGTGAGTTTCAGGGATAAAAACCAAATTGCTGGATTTGGTAGATAGCTCTTTTACATGCTGAGAAATAAACCGTTTTGGTTTTGTTTGTGTTTTTGTTTTTCTTTTCTTAAGACAAGAGTCTCTCTATCTAGCCCTGGCCATCCAGGAATTCAGTATATAGACCAGGCTGGACTTGCACTCACAGAAATGCCTCTACCTCTATCCTTGCCCCTTCCCCTGCCTGCCCCTTCCCTGCCCCTATCCCTGCCTCTGCCTCTGGAGTGCTGGAATTAAAGGTGTGTGCTACCATGTCCAGCTGAGAAATATCTTTTTAAAGATGCTAAAATGAAAGGAAAATTCATAAGACATCCTGGTTGATATGGTTTGTGACTTGTCCAGGTTGTAAGAACACCTTTTTTTTCTTCTAAGATCATTTGTAATGAATCACCTCTCAGTCTGTAGCAGCATGACCTTGGAAACTAGCTAAGAATAGCTGCCACTTGATGTCAGCTATTCTCCGATTCACAAGTGGATCCTGAAGCATCTAATGCTGTATTTTATCCTTTTTTTTCCTTTGCTCCTGCTCTTTCATTACTAATAGCTCAATTCTTAACCATTCCAAGCTTCACACAAAGGCTGGAGGCTCTGAATTCAACCACACCAGGGAGTAATGTTCTGGAGCCAGGAAAGTCTCATTCTCTATGATAAAAACACATAGAGAGTGGGAAGATGGTAAGTGACATTCTAACATCCCAAACCACACACTACTGTAGAGATGAAATGCTTAGGGAAAAAACAACCCAACGGGAATTACAATCACGTATGCAAACAACACAATATGCATGTACGAGAAAGCCGAACACGTTTTGTCAAACTAACTACTGAACAAGGAAGATATAAAACGTTGTTAGTCAATGTTTCATCTTCAGCACCTGTGGATTAACAAGTAAACTAGCCTCCTACCTTGTCTTCCATATTTTTCTTCCTCTAGTTATTACTGGAGAATCTCCCTGAATCTTTTTATTTACCTTCAGCTCAAACTAGATGCCACCATCCTGTTGAAACCTGTTTTCCTCATTATAAAAGAGTATGTTCCAGTAAAAGCACACTCTAACACTTGAACTTAACATGTGTTTTTGTGTTGGGTATGACACATGCTAGAGTCAATTGGAAAGGGAAACTCAATTGAGAAAATGACCCCTATGGAGCATTTTCCCCCAAAGTGATTTATTTGGGAGGGCCCAGCCCACTTTAAGATATGTCATGTCTGGACAGGTGGTCATGAATGGTATACGAAAGCAAGCTGAGCAAGCCAGAAGAACAAACTAATAAGTATCACTCCTCCATGACCTCTATTTCAGTTCCTGCCTCCAGGTTCCTGCCTTGACTTGCTGCTCCGACTTCCCTCAGTAATGGACTGATTGACAGTGATTGGAACACAAAAGCAAAACAACCACTGTCCTCTCCAAGTTGCTTTGGGTCATGGACTATAGCACAGTAATAGAAAGCAAACTAGAGAGCTATGCAGTCATTGCTAGTATACACAGGGACATAGATTGTGTTGTTTTCGGTATAACATTTTAAACTACATGATAGGTTTATTGAGACACAGTCAGTCATCAAATGAGAAGGGTTATTATTGAAGGCAATAAGACTTGTTAGGCAAAAGACATAAATGTAAATAAACTCATATAAAACACTAACTTTAGGAACAGAGGTTAACTTAAAATATGAAATTCTGACTTATGTAAAGATGAATTCTTGATTCTAAACTATGAATTTACAAAATTTAGAAGCCACACATTCACTAATTCTTAAGATAATAGTCAACAGTCATAATATCTGAATTAGACTGTACATATTGTATACACTCAATTGCATAATTAATAGAAGGACTATTGTAGATAAATGCTTATCTACAATGAATACTAATATATTAGACATTGGGAAGTATATCTATGTTTTAAGTAGGAATATATTCAGAGGAGATTTTGTTATAAATTAAAAAATGACATCTTTTGCATTTTCAGACATTTGTAATAAATCTTTCTCTGAATAGAGATTACGATCCCAAAAATCATGCAAAGAAAACTAATAGAATTTTATTAATAAAATTAAAAACAATTTGAACTACCATTACACATGTATTTACACTTCTCAATATCTAACAATCAAAAACATCCCTAAATCTTAAATAATGTGTATAAGCAAATAAAATATTTTATATACTTGAGGCATTCATTATATCCAATGTTTCTCAAATTAATCATTCATCATATTAAAGTTTATTATCAGCCAACATGAAATGCACTTTAGAAAGAAAAATACCTTAAAACATTTAAGAATATAGGGCTAGGGTAATGCCTCACTGGTTAAGAACACTGGTTGCCATTCCAGAGGACCCAGGTTCAATTCCCAGACCCAACATGGCAATTCACAACTGTCTGAATCTCCAGTTCCTGGGAGTCACAACAATGGACATAAAATAAAATTAAATATTTTTTAATTTAAGAATCATAAAAATTTTGTATGAATTTGATTAAAGTTTTAAGTTATAATCTGTTTATGCCAAATAGGTTATTTTTTAAAATAGGACTTTGTTATTCTTGGGGTGGGGGGTGGGGGAACACCAAAAAAGCCAAGTCATTGTAACACCCACCATACACCAACCACTAGATGGTGCTTTCTATGCAGTTATTAATGGGCAGCTGAAAGGAAATGGCCCTAAGTATGTATCTCATTTTAATTTGTAGGCAGTGTCTACTCATATTGACAAAGTAGCTAGTAACCATAAATTATAATAGTGTATCTATGAGTGGTACAAAAACTGTGTAGACCTGGGTGCTTGCTGCTTTTAAGGAGCTTGCAATCTAGTAAGAATCTAACCGAAAAAGCTAATATCATGTAAGAAATATATCTTGATCAGTTCCCATAGCAACTGATTCATTATGAGACCATGAATATATTGTCTACATACTCTAGGGTTTGTTTCTCATTTACAACAGATGTGGATAATATGGGTTCCCTCGCTAGAATAAGCTTTAACTACATACAGTTCTATAAGATTCACCAAGCAAAAGAACATGACTGGTTATTAGAGTTAGTAAAGATAATTCCCTTGAGGCGCAGGATTATTAATAACACTTGAAAGGGTAGGCAGAAAAGCTTTCTAAAGGAAAAAAGTAACTATTATACCAAGCAATACAATTAAAGACAAATTTAGGTGAGGCCAATAGTGAGTTAAAATGAATATTACATGTATCAGTTGAAAAGAGTTCCTAACTCTGCCTGAAAAGTATAATCAGAAAGTAGTGCTTTTTGGCTTCTTTCTGAGGCAGAGTTGTATCTCAGACTAACACGGAACTTGTTCCTCTCGTGCTATAGCCTCCCAAGTCCTAGTTTCACTGTTTCAGTACTGTGGGGGAAAGTTTATTTCTATAAAATTATAGGAGATTGTTAATGTAGGATAATTATGGATCTATAGTCATCTTTTTTCATTTTGATACTGAGAGAAAATGTAGAAAAATTAAGCAAAATGTATATCATAGCACACTAAAATGTAGCATAAAACTATAATAATTAAACCAGTATGGAACTGCTCAAAGATGTATTTCTCAAAATTAATCAATCACTTATTAGGTATTAAGAAAGTATAGAAAATAATTTTAGAAGTTAAAATATGAAAGAACTGATTAGAATATTGCTTGAAGTGCTTCGGGAATTTTCAACTTTTGTAGATCGGAATGTTTGTTTATAATAACGAAATATCTTGAGCATAAGACACAAGTGTAAACAAAGTACATTGATATTTCATGTATACCTTCAACCCCTTCTAAAGCAGTGGCACCAACTGTGAGTCAAGTGTTCATCTCTCATGCATCATAACTTCGCTCAAGCCACAGATTTTACACATTAGAAAATGAGAAATCCAGATTATCTATTCACATCTTAATATTTGGAGCTAAGAACCTCAGATGAGATAAAGCACATGACATATGTCTTTCCAGCTTTGTGTCAGCTCATTTAATACAATCTTCTCTAATTTTACCTATTGAATGGAAAGTTTGTGATTTCATTTTTATTAACAACTGAATAGTTTTCCACAGTGCAAATATACCATCTTTTCATTATCCATTCATTGGATGAAGGACAATTTAGGTGGTTTTTATTTTCTAGATATTTTACTAGAGCAGAAATAAACATGGCTGAACTAGTTAGTATCTCTGGAATAAGACGTTGAGTCATTTGAACACATGCCAAGGAGTGGTATTCCTGAGTCATATGGTAGATTTATTTTTAGCTTTTTAAGAACTCTCCACACTGATTTCGAGTGGCTGAACCAGTTCCCAATAGCAGCAACAGTATTTGTTGGTAGTTGTTTTGATGGTCCTTGCCATTCTGGCTAGGGCAAGACAAAAATCTCAAACTTCATTTGATAAACATTTCCCCAGTGGCTAGGTACAGGGAACATTTTTAAGCTCTTTATTTGCCTTTTTCTTCTTCTTCTTTTGAGACCCCTCTCCTTTCAGGTCCCTTATTTGAAAGGGTTATTTAGGTTTGTTTGCCTGTTTGCTCATTTTCACTCTTTTTTTTTTTGTATATTCCAAATACTAAATCTGTCAGATGCACAGCTGGAAAACAGTCTCTCCCATTCTGTAGACTTCCTATTCCTCTGGTCAATTGTTGTTTCAGCTGAGCCCAAGTTCCATTTGTCATTGGTTGGCTTTAAATTGTGAGTAAATGGAATCTTATTCAGAAAGTCCTTTCCTATACCTATGTAATATAGAGGAGGTTCTGTTTTCTTCTAGCAGCTTCAGTGTCTCAGGTTTCACACTGAGGTCTGTTGATTCACTTGAGGTTAGCTTTTGAGTATGACGATAAGGGTCTAATTTCATTCTGCATGTGGATATCCATATATTTTAAGAGTACACGTTTATTTGTAATGTTTCAAATTGTAACTTAATGACTGCATTTTTCCCTTCCCCTTTCTCCATCCAAACTGTCCCATGTACTTCCTGCCTCTTCCCTTTATATTCATGGGCATCTAGTTTGGCATCACAATTTGTTGAAGATATTTTCTTTGCTACAGAACATATTTTTGGCATCCCTGTCAAATATAAAGTGGTTGAATATTGAGTACTTACATTTAGTTCTTCAATTTTTTTTCTAATTGGTGTACATATCTGATTGTTTTTACCAGCATTGTTCATTTTGCTCAGGATTGTTTTGGCTATCCTGGGTCTTTTACAACTCTGTATGACTTTTAAGACTTTTTCTTAAAATGGATAACATATTGAAAAGTAAAAACTATAAAAAACGAGAAAACACTGGACTCTCTTAGGCCTTCTGCACATATGTGTAGCTTGGTCTTCATGTGGGACTCCTAAAAGGAGCTGTCTCTGACTCTGGGCCTACCTTTGGAACCCTTTCCCTACTCCTGGACTGCCTCATCTAGCTTCAAGAGAAGATGCATTTAGTCTTACTGCAACTTGGTATGCCAAGGCTGGCTAATATTGAAAGGAGGCCTCCCCTTTTCTGAAGAGCTGAAGGGGCTTGAGACCCCATATGAGCAACAATGCCAACCAACCAGAGCTTCCAGGGACTAAGCCACTACCCAAAAACTATACATGGACTGACCCTGGGCTCCAATCTAATAGGTAGCAATGAATAGCCTAGTAAAAGCACCAGTGGAAGGGGCTCTTATCCTGCCAAGACTGAACCCCCAGTGAACGTGATTGTTGGGGGAGGCGGTAATGAGGGAGGATGGGGAGGGGAACACCCATATAGAAGGGGAGGGGGAGGGGCTATGGGGATGTTGGCCTGGAAACCAGGAAGGGGAATAACAATCAAAATGTAAATAAGAAATACCCAATTTAATAAAGATGGGAAAAATATTTAAAAAAGAGACACATGCAAAAAGCATGCACAAACATACTCAATATTATTAGCCATTAGGGATTTAAAAACCAAAAACATTATGAAATACGAATTCATACTAGTTTAAAAAGACAGACTATATTAACATTGCTGAGAATGAAGCCTAGATAGAGCCCTCGTACATCACTGGCAGGGTTACAGAACAATATAACAACTTTAGAATAGTCTAGCACTTTGTAAAACACACATATGGAGATAACTATTACATTCTTAGGCATATATCTAAGAAAATTAGATAGGCATATACCTAGGAAAATTAGAAATATGCCTATAAAGCTCCTTATATATTACAAATTACATTACAAATTATAAAACATCACAACAAATAATATTACAAAGGAGAAAAAACAACCCACATATACATCAATGTGAACTGATTAAATGAATGAAGTATGTAATCAATGCAATATCACTTGACAATAAAGAGGAGGAAAGATTTTTTCATACTACCACATCCATGAACTTTGGAAATACTGTGTTAAGTTTTAAAAAAAATTATATACAAAATTTTGCACTGGCATGAGTTAACTTATATTAAATTTGAAATATATTGAATTATATAAACAAGCAGACCAATAGTTGACTGTGGCTAATGGCAATGGGAAGAAAAAGCTAAGGGATGTGTTTTTCTTACCATATTGATAAAAGGGTCCAAAAATCATTTGGGGAATAGCGGTAAAATTCTGTACATATTCTGTAAAACTACCAAAACATATGCTTTGGCTAGAGAAACTGAATACTTTATAAATTATATGTCAAAGATGCTGTTTAAAATCCAAATAAAGAAATAAAATACAGGAAGTTCATCCTGTCAACAACTAGTATTAAGGCATTTCTCTACTTGAAAACTCAGTGAATTTACCTGAGGTTAATGGGATATTTCTAAAAATATGAGACTTCTGAATAGGACCTAAGAATGTAGGCCCATATCCTGGGCTTCTGTAAGATCCCATTTCCACAGGTTGATGTTAACTACTCAAAATGAACATTCATACAAGTTACATGGCTTGCTCTTGCTGAAGACAAACCAGGTATTCAGAGAGCTTCCATATCTTATAATGAGGAGCACCTCTGTCTTTCTTGAGATCGTGATTTTATTATAGTGATAGGTAAACTCATCTGGCTTTTCTTGCAAAGCACAATAGATATCACCAGTTCTCAAGTCATTTTTTCTAAAACATCCCTGAAAATAAAGTTTACTGGGAGGACAGCCCCTCTTTTCTGAAGATGTACAGAAGAGGCCCATGGAAAAATTTCTTCAAACATCATCTGGACATTTGAAATTTCGAGAGAATGAACAAAAGCAGGATAAAAACAACTATAAAAGACATGTGCCTTTCAATTTATTAATTTTACTAAGGGTAATATTTTATTATGTTAATTTAGACATAATTTGTGGTGAGGTTTTTAGGTATATGGTATTTTGCCGTCTGGAAATTACATTTACATAATCATTCCCCACACATAGAAACACAAGGCAGCAAGAGACAGATGTGTAAAGCAAGCACAAGCAAAATACTGAGTCTAGATGAAGATATACTTGTTTTCATTACATATTCTTCCTATGTTTGCAAATGCCTGTAAAATCTTAGGTAAGAACATTGAGACAATGTTGGAAACAAATATCTTTAGAACTTCAAAAAAGGAAGCGAATTTCAGAATGTATGATATGATGTTTATCAGAAACATCAAAAGCCTAAGATTGCATAGAAAGGTTGAAATAAAAGAAGAAGCTAGGCACAATAATAACCAAAGAAAGCTGGTATCACTATATTAATTTTAGACAAAATGGGCTTTAAGGCAAAATACATTATGAAAGATAAAACAAGGTTACTTCAATGATAAAAGATTTAGTTCACAAGGAAGATTATGTTTAAAATACTTTAAATTATGTACCCTAATAACATCTCCAAGATATATAAAATAAAAGCCAACAGATTGATAAAGGTACACAAATCTCTATAGTTGGAGATCTTAAACAAACCTTTCACAACTGACTGTTATAGCACTTAAAAAACCTGGCAGATCATATGAAGATTTGAACATGACTAAGAAACTTACAGTAATAGACATCTGTAATGCAATGCATCCATCAAATGAAGAACCCGAATTCGTATGACTTAAATCCCAGAAATTTACCAAAAGTGCCCATATAATGTAGCCTAAAGATCATATACAACATATTTCAGCATAATTCTATTGAGCTTGGGGAAAGGATTCAAATCTAACCGAACAATACCAGAAAACAGATAAAATTGTTACCAAGTTTACATAGGACTGAACGTGAAGGATAAACTACAGACTGTTTTTTACCAACAAGTATATATGTAAGAATACTGCATAATACATGGCGAAGTTGGATTTAACATAAGCAAAGGAAAGGAAAGGAGAATTTGGAAAAGAAACACAAGAGTCATGCAGATTAAGTGACTGCAGGGATAGAAAATTCAAAAGAATCTCTTCAGAAAACATTTTAATAAAGTTGCTGAGTATACATTAATATATTTACACAAGTTAGATTTTTATATGCCAGAAAATAACAGAGATGCTTCAGGGTCTTTTTCTAGGCTAGGAAAAAAAGTGAGGAAAATAAATACACTATAGCACTTGAAAGAAAGATGCATTGCATGGGTGACTGTGGTAACTGGGAACTATAACAAAAGACCTATAATTCCAATAAACAGCCTATCAATAACATGCTCAAAACAAGAAAACACAACTTACTGATTTACTTGAAAATGGTATAATATTGGAAGAAAACTGAAGAAAGGAACATAGATATTGATAAAAATCTTTGCACATTATTTTACTGATTGAGAAGAGGGCTGGTGGTTTTAAGTACAAGTGAAGCGTTTGTGCCATAGGTATCCAGCACCTTTGCCATTCCATCATACAATGGCTCTTCTTGTGAGATTAAGACAGGATATAAACAACGATAAAACACATGTGCCTGTAGATTATTAATTTTATTAAGGGTGATAGCTTATTAGGCTAATGTACGACAACTGTGGTAAGGTTTTTAGGTATATGGTGTTTTGCTGTCTGAAAATTACATTTACATAATCATTGCACCCACATAGAAACACATAGCAGCAAGAGACAGAAGCATAAAGCAAGCACAGCAATACTCAGTCTAGATGAAGATACGGTCTAGTTTTACATTTTCTTCTGTGTCTGTGTGCATTTGTCTCCATCTGTACCATGTGTGTGCCTGGTGCCTATGGAGGTAAGAGGCTCTATATTATGGTTGTGAGCTGCCATATGGGTGCTGGGAACTGAACGTAGGTCCTGTGGAAGATCATCCAGTGCTCTTAAGCGTTGATTTACCTCTCCAGGTCAAGACAGTTCTTTTTTTTAAAATTGGATTTAAAAAACCAAAAAAATCAAAAAACAAATTGTCTCGAACCTGACAACAGAAGACAAAATCTCCACTGGAAGAACAACTGTTAAATCGCTTATTGTTGAACTCAAAGTTGAATATTTTTATACAACTTTCCATTGATAGCCTATCACAAGCCATAATCACACCATATCTCTTCATAATAAGTGCTTGCAATAAAAGTGTTGGAAGAGTTGTAATAGATTTTATAAATTAACTAATGTGCTCCTATCACTTTAAATGTGAAAAAATTTCAGAGCCCATTAGCAACAGAGGCAGAGCCAGAATCATTCCCTTGACTTCTCCAGTATTTCAAATTGATTCTCATTTGCTTGCAAATTCTGAGCAAAAGCCAAGACATTTTGCCAGATTTTCTATGAAGAGGAAACATTTTCTTCTCGCTATAATGGAAGTTTTCTTTAAAAATCAAATTATTGCTGAACACATTAATCAGTTGGAAAGCCTTTTAACCAAAACAGCACCTGCCAGTTTCTCCATATTCAGAGCTAAAAATATTAAGTGGCTCTGTAAAATATGATGCAGACATAGGGCCGGCTGCATGACTTCCATGTAAGGCACTTCCAAACAGATGTGAGGAACTCAGGTCAAATGCTCACCGCTTATCAGTGCAGTAGTGTGTGTCTGACTTCCCAGTGCTTCTTTGGCAAGATGGGAGGTAGAGACAAGAGAATTCCTTGAAGCTTACAAGGACAGCTAGGCTGGTGGGTGCAGAATAGGAGAGAGAGAGAGAGAGAGAGAGAGAGAGAGAGAGAGAGAGAGAGAGAGAGAGAGAGAGAGACAGAGACACAGAGAGGCAGAGACTGAGACAGAAAGACAGAGACAATCATATAAACACAATAATGTACACACATGTAAAATTAAAACTTAATTCCTACAACTAATTCACAACCATAGCATGTAACTTACTAATGCTATTTGTCTTCTCTGTAATACTTTGAAATAGATTGTGATAATTGAAGAATAAAGTGTATTTCTATCTATGTTAGGAAATTGGTTGCTGTTGTTTATTCCGTGGAGGATTGTGGAGGATTGGAAACAGGAAGGAGAGAGGGGTTGTAGAAGGACGGCAGCCGTGGGAAGACCATAAACTCACACTGATCAAAGTGAGCCCAAAGGTTTGACATCAATTAACAAAGGATGGCATTTCTAGCATTTCCTCTGGAAAATTTACCAGTTACCTCATTACTAATACTGTAATCCTCCAAATCCACAGCCAAGTTTCTCTGATTAGCCACAGTAACCTTACATTTGGTGCAAGAAAGCCAAGCCTATGCCTGGCATCAGGTAGTTTATTTTAATTTCTAACTTCTACAAGGATTTATTTTATGGCTATAAGTATGTACTTGCATGCATGTGTGTCATATGCATGTGGTACTGAGATGGAGCAGAGGGAGCTGCAGATCTCCTGGAGCAGGAGTTATAGGCCGTTGTAAGCTGCCTGATATGAGAGCCTGAAACTGAGACTGGGTACTCTGACTTCTCTTAACCAATGGGAGATCTGTCTACCTCATGGGTAATTTTTTTTATTCATGACTACGTTTTTCTTTTCTTTTACTCAATATTTTCTTTATTTACATATCAAATGTTATCACCTTTCCTGGTTTCCCCTCTGAAATCCACTATCCCATCTCCCTCCCCGCTTCTATAAGGGTGCTCCCTCACCCACCCACCAACTTCCTCCCAGTTCCCCACCCTGGCATTCCCCTACTTTGGGGCATTGAGCCTTGACAGGACCAAGGGTCTCTCCTCTCATTGATGCCCCACAAGGCCCACAAGGCCCATCCTCTGCTACATATGCAGTTGGAGCCATGGGTCTCCCCATGGTTGGTGGTTTAGTTCCTGGAAGCTCTGGGTTGGGGCATGTCTGGTTTATTGATATTGTTGTTCTTCCTATATGGTTGCAAACCTCTTCAACTCTTTCAGTCCTTTCTATAACTCCTACATTAGGGTCCCAGTGCTGAGTCTGATGGCTAGCATCTTAATCTGCATCAGTAAAGCTCTGGCAGAGCCTCTCAGGAGACTTCCATATCACGCTTGGAATCAGCAATATTGTCTGAGTTTGGTGACTGTATATTGGATAGATCGCCCAGGTGGGGCAGTCTCTGGATAGCCTCTCAGGGGACATCCATATCAGGCTCCTGTCAGCAAGCACTTCTTGGCATCGCGAACAGTGACTGGGTTTTGTGGCTGCCTATGGGAAAGATGCCCAGGTGGGGCAGTCTCTGGATGGACTTTCCTTCAGTCTCTGCTCCACACTTTGTCTCTGTTTCCTCCTGTGAATATTTTGTTCCTCCTTCTAAGAAGGACTGAAGCATCCACACTTTGGTCTTCTTTCTTTTTAAGCATGTGGTCTGTGAATTGTATCTTGGGTATTCTGAGATTTTGGTATAACTTATGTGAAATGGCATTTTTAAAGTTATTGGGTTGGATAGATGTTTTTTATAATATGAAAATTACCTAGTCTAATTTATATTCATTGTTACATCAAACTTGTGAGTGAGGTGTTGATCTTGGTTAAGGGTACCTTATATTTTGTCTCTATTAATTTTTTGAGACATCTCATATCCTATGCAAGCCTTGAACTTTCTGTGTTCATGACAATGTCTTTGAATTCCTGAGCCTCCTGCTTCCACCTCACAAATAAAAGAATTATAGACATGCACCTTCATGTCTGGCTTATTTGTTTTGTATATAATAATCACAGAATGCATTTTTAACAACTGTCATTCTGACTGAAGATAATTTATATATATAGAAATCCTATCACCCATGAATCTCTGATTTCAATCTCCAGCCAAATGATAGTAAAAGTAAATTAAACTTAATAATTAAAAATAGAAAACTTAACCTCTAAAAACAAAAGAAGTTTGGAAAAGTTCTTTAATGGGTTCTAAGGTTGTTTTACAGAGATTAAAATGGCAACTCTCATCACACTCTACATTAATTAATTTAGAACTGACTCAGGAAGGCTTCATATTTTGATGACTATCTTCCAATATTTTAGCTTGAAGTATGCCCAATATAATTTTAAAAAAATATTTGGAGAGGTGACTGGAGTGGTTTCTCAGTGGTTAACAACTTCGAACATGACCCAGATTTGGGTTCCAACATTCACAGCCATCCATAACTCTAGTTCCAGGGACTATAATGCCCTTATCTGAACTCCACAGATACTAGGTACACATATGGTACATACATGGTACACACACACACACACACACACACACACACACACACACACACACACAGGCAAAGCACTCATACACATATAATAATATACATAAATACAAAAATTAATGTGGGGTTGGGGATTTGGCTCAGTGGTAGAGCGCTTACCTAGGAAGCGCAAGGTCCTGGATTAGGTCCCCAGTCCCAGAAAAAACAAAACAAAACAAAAAAATTAATGTGATTGTTAATATTAATTCATAACTTGACAGAACCTAGAATCATCATGGAGACAAACTTCTGGGTGTGTCAGGAGCATAAATCCATGGGCTAAGATTTTGAATGAAATAAAAAGCACACAGATACCTGTATGCTAGGATTAATCTCTCTGCTTCCTTGCTGCATGCAAGATGAAGTCTCTAAGAAAGTCTTTAAAAGACCACTAAAAGAATAAGCATTCCTTCAATGACATTGCAACCTATTCTAAAATACATTTGGGGTTGCATGGGAGCTTCTGATGTGTTAATTATGACCTACTTTTTGTCTTCATTTGGAATTTAGGCATGAAATAAGGGATATGATCGTGTATCAAGTTGACAAGAGGTGAACTTGTAATGGTCAATTTGGTTTGTCCACTTAACTAAACCTGGAGTATACTTAGACACAAGCTGCCAGGCATGGCCATAAGGGATTTTCATAATCAGATAATTTGAGGCAGGAAGACCTACTATAAATCTGGGTCACAACTTCTGGTGGCAGCCTGCATAAAAGGAGATAAAAGAAGTAAGGTTTTGCTTTTTGCTTTCTTGCCATTATTCTCACTGGAAAGTTTATCTATCCTGTTCCTAAGGCACTCCTTGGCAGATATAAGAACCTACTTATTAGGGATTGAAATATAGTGGGAAGACCAGCAGATCTCTAGGACTATTGTGTGACATCAGATTTGGGCTTCTAAGACATCCAATCTCATGTACTGAACAACTGCCAGATTCTTGGCCATTCTGACCGCTGTTGTTGAACTACCGAAACCTTAGCCTAATAAGTCCCATTTTAAATGAGAGATATTTATTCTATCAGTTCTTTTCCTTTAGAGAACTGTAAGACAACCGGCCTTGGAAAAGTACTAACATCATAGAGAAAAGCAGCAAGCAAAAAGACTGCAGAACCATGATTATAAGAATAAAAACTTCGGAGTTCTGCAGAGCATAAATATGTCTGGAATGCCTCCTATGAACCAATCAAATTCTGTGCTCTAAGTGCATTTAAGACCCAGTGAGTCCAAATTCAAGGCTCCATGCCAGTGTAAAAATCCACTAACATGCCCTGAGTCTCCTTGTTGCCTATTTACAGGAAGAGAGAAAGAAGAAATTGGTTTTTGCCCCCTGATGAACGGACAAGAATATTTTTAACGGGATTACCAATCTCAGCAACTGGTATTCACAGTCCAAGAAACTAATATGAAGTTAAAATCTGCTACACCATTCAGTCAGACAGATGTTCTACACAAAATATCCCAACTCTGTGCTTTCTAACAAGCAGAAATCACAGAAACACTGGTTCGACATATTCACCCAGTGCAAGAACACTTCAGTGCTACTTGTTTCCTTTGTGGCTAAAAGGAAAAGACAAGGTGTTTTAAAGTATGGAGCTGGGTTACTAACTACATAAAACAACATAAGAAGTGTGGAAAATGATATAGCATGCCCATAAACCCATACAAATACAAAACCCACTTATATTCATGTAAAATTATATAGGTAACTTGCCATATAGCGTCAAGGTCGATACTTAGAAAACTAGCTATTTCCTACTGAACTTGATATTACTTTACTCATTAGTCCTAGGGAAAAATTATTTCCAAAATAAAACCACATTTGTTGATACACTCTTCAAAATCTATTGTCACTCTATATAATTGTCATGATAAAAGCCCAATTTTTATAAGGGAAAAGACACAATAGAACAAGTCAACGACCTGAAGATTGGGAAAACATTTTTTACTATCCCACATCTGATAGAAGGCTTATATCCAAAACATATAAACAACTCAAGAAGCTAACCTCCAAAAAACCAAAGGACCCAAGTAAAAATGGGGTACAGAATGAAGCAGAGAGTTCACAACAGAGGAACAGAGAATGGCCAAGAAACACTTAAATGTTAGAAGTCCTTAGTCATCAGGTAAATGCAAATTAAACAACCCTGAGATTCAACTATGGGCTCCAGTTTGTTCATAGTGGGCTTGTTTGTGACAGCCAGAAGCTGAAAGCAACCCGATGTCCCTCAACGGAAGAATGGATACAGAAAATGTGCTTCATTTACACAATGAATACTAATCAGCTGTTAACTATGAAAAGGCAAACGGATGGAGCTAGAAAATATCATCCTGAGTAAGGTAACTCAGACCCAAAAGGACATGCATGGTATATTCTCACTAATAAGTAGATATTAGCCTAAAAGTACATAATACCTAGGATACAACCCACAGAACTTAAGAAGTTTAAGAAGAAAGGCCCAAGTGAGGATGTTTCAACCACACATGGAAGGGGGAAGAAATTAGTCACTGGAAGTACAGGGAGAGAGGGATCTGTGTGAGAGAGGGGAGGGGGAAAGCAGAACAGGATCCAGTAAGGGGGTGGAGGGTCAGGAGAGAAATCCAGAGGGCCAGGAGAATGAATGGAAATATGCGTCCTCGGGGAGTGGGGGGTGGGGGAACCTTCTGGAAAGTACCAGAAACCTGGGAGGTGAAAGAGTCAGGGCTCAATAGGAGTGTCCTTAGATGAAATGTCCAACAGTGGGGAGAGGAAACTGGAAGAATCCACCTCTAGTAAATACAGGCCCCAAGTGGAGGGACTGGGTTACCAACCCACAGTCAAAAGTTCTGACCCAGAATTGCTCCTGTCTAAAAGAACTACAGAGTGAAAAATGGAGAAGAGACTGAGGAAAAGGTGTTCCAGTGACCAGCCCACTGTGGGATCATCTCATGGGGAGACACCAAGGCCTGACACTAAGACTGATGCTGTGGTGTACTTACAATCAGGAGCCTAGCATGGCTGTCCTCTGAGAGGCTGAATGAGACAGATGCAGACACTTACCATTGGACTGAAGTCAAGGACCTGTGTGGTTACATTAGGGGAAGGATGGAAGAACCTGAAGAAGAGGACGACCCCATAGGAAGACCAGCAGTCTCAACTAACCCGGACCCCTGGGAGTTCCCAGACCCTGAGCCAACAACTAGACAGCATATACAAGCTGGTTTGAGGTCCTGACCCCTACATAAGAGAGAACTGCTTCTTCCGGCCTCAGTGGGAGAGGGGAAGGACCCAAGGAAGGGAAGGCCAGTGGGAGAGGAACATCTTCTCCGAGACAGAGGGAGGAGGAGGGATGGGAAACTGGGGGAGGTAGGACTGGGGGAGTGGCTAGATTGTAAATAAATATTGTTTGAAAAGAGGATCTAGCTTGAAATAAAAATAGCAATGACCTGGCAAATGGCTTCTAAATCTCACCTTAACATAAGATTATACTTCATAGCTATCACTGGTCCATTAAGGGGATGCTGGGTCAAAAGATTTAGTAACTGAATAACAACTTTAGAAATTTGAGTCTAACTAGATAGATATTTATGCGTACAATTTCATTGCAACACTGAATATGAAACAAAAACAATGAAAACATGTGATATAGTAGAAATTAAAATAGGGGTGGGTGGGTAGGTTGAGCGGTTAAGAGTATTGGCTTTTTTTAAAAAAACAAGCTGGGTTCATTTACAGCATTCAGTTAGTAGTTAACAATTGGCTGTAATTCTAGTTCCAGGATATTTTTTATTTACATTTCAAATGTTATCCCCTTTCCCAGTTTCCCGTTCATAATCCCCTGATCCCATCCTCCCTCCCCTTCTTCTATGAAGGTGCTCCCCCACCCATCCACCCACCCCTTACCACCTCCCTGCACTGACATTCCCCTACACTGGGGGGTTTGGCCTTCACAGGACCAAGGGCTTCTCCTCCCTTTAGTGCCCAAGAAGGCCATCCTCTGCTACATATGCAGTTGGGGCCATGGGTCCTTCCATGTGTACTCTTTGGATGGTGGTTTAGTCCCTGGGAGCTCTGGTTGGTCAGTATTGTTCTTATGGGGTTGCAAACCCCTTCAGCTCCGTCAATCCTTTCTCTAAATCCTCCATTGGGGACCCTGTTATCAGTTCAATGGCTAGCTGCTAGCATTCACCTCTGTATTTGTCATGCTCTGGCAGAGCCCCTCAGGAGACAGCTATATCAGGCTCCTGTCAGCATGCACTTGGCATCAGCAATATTGTCTGGGTTTGGTGGCTGTATGTATATGGGCTGGATCCCCAGGTTGGGTAGGCTCCGAATGACCATTCCGTCAGTCTCTGCTCCAAACTTTGTCTCCATATCTCCTCTTATGAATATTTTTGTTCCCCCTTCTAAGAAGGACTGAAGCATCCTCACTTCTTGAGCTTTATGTGGTCTGTGGATTGTATCATTGGGTAGTCCAAACTTTTGGGTTAATATCCACTCATCAGTCAGTGCATACCACATGTGTTTTATTTTTTTAATTGCATATTTATTTACATTTTAAATATTATTCCATTTTCTGGTTTCCCCTCCAGAATTCCACTATGCCCCCCTTGCTTCTATGATGGTCCTCCCTCACACACCCACTCACTCACTGCCACCTCCCCACCATGGCATTCCTCTATACTGGGACATCGAGCCTTGTCATTATTTTTAATAGCTGAGTAGTACTCCATTGTGTAAATGTGCCACATTTTCTGTATCCATTCCTCTGTTGAAGGGCATCTGGGTTCTTTCCAGCTTCTGGATATTATAAATAAGGCTGCTATGAACATAGTGGAGCATGTGTCTTTGTTATATGTTGGGGCATCTTTTGGGTATATGTCCAAGAGTTATAGCTGAGTCCTCAGGTAGAACTATGCCAAGTTTTCTGAGAAACTGCCAAATTCATTTCCAACGTGATTTTACACGTTTGAATTCCCAAAGCAATGGGGAAGGGTTCTCTTCATATAATCTTGCCCACATATGCTATCTCTAGAATTTTTGATCATAGCCATACTTACAGGTTTAAGATAGAATCTCAGAGTTGTTTTGATTTGAATTTTTCCGAATGATTAAGGACTTTGAACATTTCTTTAAGTGTTTCTGGGCCAAGTGAGATTCCCCTGTTGGTGATTCTCGGTTTAGGTCCATGCCCCATTTTTTTAATTGGGTTATTTGGTTTGTTGGTGTTTAACTTTTTGAGTTCATCCCACAAAGCAACTTCCTTAACTTGTGTTCATAGCAGCTTTATTTGTAATGCCCAGAAGCTAGAAACAACCTAGATGTCCCTGAACTGAAGAATCGATAAAGAAAATGTAGTACATTTATACAATGGTATATTATTCAACTATAAAAACAAAGACATCTTGAATTTTGTAGGCAAATGGATGAAACTTAAGAATATCATCATGAGTCAGTTTACCCAGTTCCAAAAGGATATATACAATATGTACTCACTTATAAGTGGATATTAGCCATAACATACAGGATATACATTCTACTCTCCACAGACCCAAGGAGGCTGAGCAGGAGGGAGGGCATAAGCAAGGATTCTTGAGCCTTACTTGGAAGGGGGAATGGAATGATTGTGGAAGGCAGATGGAGGAACATAACTGGGTAAAAGAGGTAATTGGGAGGAGAGTAGCTGTGTGGCCATGAGAATGAATGGAAATCACCAACAGACTAGGGTAGAGGTAGGGGACATCTCTGAGATGGGATGGAGACCTGGGATAGGGAGGCATCCAAGAATCACTGGAGGTGTCCTTAGCTGTGACTCACAGCATTAGGGATATGGAGCTGGGGGAGCCTGCCTCCTGTGGCCGGGTGGGAACCCTGGTGGAGAGATAGGTCTACCAACCACCTACAAATCTTTTGACCCAAAACATATCCTGTCTATAAGAAATTCAGGGATTGGGCATGGAGTAGAGTCTGGGGGTGCAGCCAGTCAATAACACCTAATGGACAAGCATCAATCCCTGACACTATTGTCCTCCAAGAGGCTTGACTTACCAAGTGACACAGAGTCATACACCCACAGACAAACAGTGGAAGGAGCTTGGGGACTCTTGTGGAAGAACAGGAGGAAGGATTGCAGCCCCTAAGGGGATAGGAACTCCACAGGACACCAACATAATCGACTAATCTGGATCTTTGGGGCTCTCAAAGACCGAGTCACCGACCAAAGAACATACATGGGCTGGACCTAGGCCTCTTCAAACGTATGTAGCAGCTGTGCAGCTTGGCCTTCATGTGGGTTCCCAACAAAAAAAGCAGGGACTATCCCAAAAGCTGTTGCCTGTCTGAGGGATATGTTCTAGCTGGACTGCCTTGTCTGGCCTCAGTGGGAGAGGATGTTCCTAGCTTCTCAGATACTTGATGTGCCAAGGGTGGGGAGGGATACCAAGGGCAAGCTCCCTACTGCTCAGAGGAGAAGAGGAAAGCAGGTAAGAGAAGGATTGTAGAAGGAGACAAGGAGGGGCCAGTGAGTAGGATGTAAAGTGAATAAGCAAAAATACATTTTAAAAAGGAGGAACGATCCATCATGCAAACATGATAACTCAATGTGAAAGAAAATATGAACACAACTAAACTAGAGAAAGAACAGAGAACCCAGACCAAATTCGATTTTAAAACACATAAAAACATGGAATGTGGAAATGAAAACAGGCAGAATCAAAATAAAGAAATACACAGGGAGGAACACAAACCAGAAAAAAAACAACAACTAAAAATCGAAATTTAAAAGGAATCAAACCTGGGAAAACTGCTAAGAAAAACAAAAAACAACAGACACTTGGTTGACCTGGTATTTGAATAACATTTGGTTTAGTTTATCCACAACAAGGAATGTGGCCTTCAAATTTTTGAGAACAAGAACAAGTTTCTTATCTAAGGGTAGACAATGTGACAGCAAAAATATCCACATTTTTAGATCCAAATAGATGATGTGCCAAGCTATGTGAACATTTTCATAAATACTTCTGAAACGTTAATAAATATGGGAAGTAATAAACAGTATAATCCAACCAGAAACCATTTTGATGTTATTAAAAAGAGATGGATTACAAAGAATACAGAAACAACCAAACAACAAGGTTAATAAGATAATAGTATATACGAGAAACAGAAATGCACAGTGACTAGAATTCTCACCAAGCACATACATGATATTTTTGCATATGAAATAGTAAACAAACTTAAAATTCAGACTGATATATTCCCTAACATCCTGTCAATGAACCATAAGGGAATCCTAAATTGTCTAAATTCCCTGGCTAGGTTTCTAAATGTTATTCTGTTCTCCAGTTTTCTTCTTTTGTCTGCTCCTAGAGTTAAGTGTAAAACTAGTGCAGTTATCCTCCATCCCTGAGACAGTTTTTGAGTTCCAGGTAATATTAACCGAAGTTATTGCTTACCCAATAATTTTGCTCCATTATTAAAAATATGTCCTCAGTTAATAGTAATGACATTCAGAAAATTATGATGGGCAGGTTATTCAAGAAAAATACTCCAAGTGAATCGTAATTCTAATCAAGAAAATAAAATTTGTTGTAATTTGTTGAAAGTTTGGTTTTCCTTATTATATGTTCTGCATGTTAACCTTTGAGTGGTCAAAATTTGGCTACAAAGAGCGCTGGTTCTCAAACTGTAGGATACTTCCTTTTGGAGAGTCAAATAAGCCTTTTAAGGGAGTTGCAAACCAGATACCCTGCCAATCAGATATTCACATTAAAATTCACAACAGTATCAAAATTACAGTTATGAAGTAGTCATGGAAAAAATGTTCTGATTGTGATTACCATGACATGAGGAACTGTGTTAAAGGGGTCTCAGCGTTAGGAAGCTTGAGAGCCACTGCCTTATATGTTAATGATAATCATATTGTTAATCAAAAAAGAGAAAAAGGAAAGAAAAAGAAAGAAAAGCAAAGTAAGATGGCATATGGCTAGTTTTAAATAAAGATGTCAAACCAATCAAAGAGGGAAAATATATTTCAAATGGTGCTAGAACAGCTGGGTGCTCCTATATACAAAAAAATAAGGTTCAGTCTTTACCTCTTACCAAATTCGAACCAGACCAAAGACTAAGAAACAAAAACTGAATCCAACAATGTTTAAATAAAAAAAATTAAACTTCATAAACCAGCATATAAAGAACAAATTCTTATAATTTGGGCTAAAACATATTTAGCAAGACAAAGAATGGACATAAATAAGATTTTATCAAAAATTCAAAATTAAATTCATCACCATAAATCATCTTTATTATACTGAATAGGCATGCTAGATATGGGGAAAATATTCACTATGTACAATCTGACCAAAACAAACAGAACAAAGTTGTGTATCCAGGACATACTGCTGATTAGGTGAAGTTGTAGCTGTGCCTTTCATTTGTAGTTCCCAAGTGGATAATGGTACTGAGGATTCTTCTTTTATATATTTGTATCTCTTCTTTTGAGAAATGCACCTTCCTATCATTTGTTCATCTTTAAGTTGGATTGTTTTGCTTTCTTAAGTTTTGTAATTTCCTCATCTTATCCTAACCCCTAACACCTAAACTAAACAAGAGCATAATAAAAAGCTACAGAACCATATAGTCAGCTGGCACACACACACAGAGACTGAGAGAGGGAGGATGGAGGAATACAGGCGATAGATAGGAAGGGGAGGACAGGCAATAATGGTAGAAGGCTTGCAGTGGGGAGAAAGATAGGAAGGTATGTAAGAGGAGGACATAGGGGAGAGGTCATTTGTAACCAGGGCTTTTCAACACCTGCTCCAGTTCCTGAATAATGACACAGAGGGTTAAATTTACTTTTAAAAAATTCCTAGGCCATAAGTTAGGCTGGTTTGCTTACTAATTCTCAACTTATTAACCCATTTTGTTTTAACCTAAGTTCAGCTATGTGACTGTTTTCTTCTCCTCAGTTTCACATACCTAACTTCCTCATTGTCCAAGTGGTGAATCTCCCACCTCTGACTAGCTTCCAGAGTTCCAACCTCTCTACCAGAACACCCCACTCCCACCTTCCACTTTTTGCCTTTTGCTAATAGCGCATTAGCTCTTTATTGATAGATGATATTTCCACACACTACACAAGAGATGATCCATACAATAGTTAGCACCAAGAATGTCTTTAAAGTCGTATGGAAAACTCTTATTTTATAAGCCCCATACACACACACACACACACACACACACACACACACACACACACACATGCATACATACATATAATTTACATAATATGTAGATAAATTCACACACATATAAATGAAAAGCTATGCACATAATAGAGTTTAATTGGAGTTATTCTATGCAGTGGATAATAATCCTTTCCAAAGCTTTAGGTTGTCAATTAAATAGCCCAGTTCCAGGTCTGGAAATGTTCCCATTGGACTACTGGCCAGAGGTGTCCTAAAGACTCCCAAACATTATAAACTGTTGCCATAACCCTTTGTTGTAGACCGTAACTTGATGCTAAGAGCATATTGCTGAAGGCACCACACAGTGTGGTCATAGGACATGAGGAAATAAAGTTGATACTAATCAGAAAGTTTCCTCCATGATGACTAGATTTCATAGTAGTGCAAGGTCCTGCGTAGGCTGCTGGGGAAAACATCATCAAGAGTCTTATCCAATAGTGAACCCTATTAATTGTAGTATCAACCGATGTGGCAAGATACACTCCAGGACAGCCTAGGCTATGCAGGGAAGGCCTTCTCAAACAAACAAAATAAAACCAGACACCCTCCCGGGCAAAAGTCTCAATAGTCCTTCATGATGGAAAACTCCAAAGCAGTCAAGTATAGGAGGCTTACACCTCAACATTATAAAGGATTTAGAGTACAAACCAACAAACAGCACCGTAATGTGTTAGGAAAAACTTAGTGTTTCTTTAAAGATCCAGAACGAAGTGAGGATGTCCACTCCCATTACTGTTATTCCATATAACTGGAAGTTTTAGATAGAGCAATTAGGCAAGAAAAAAATTAATTAGGATGATACAAACATGAAGCAGAAAATCAAATTGTCCCTCTTTATGCATAGTGTGATATGTAAAATATATCAAATCTATTAATATGAAATAAAATTGATGAACTCAGAAATTCAGCAAAATTAAAGTGAAGAAACAAAAGTCAATAGTATTTTAAACACCAATAACAATATTTTAGGAAATTAGTACCATTAAAAGCAATATAAAAATAAAATAATGAGCAATTAATTTACTAAGAATGTAAAAGACTAAAATGAAAATTACAAAATACTAACATAACAAACTAAGACACATACACTATATAAAACAGCATGTTCATGAGCAGAAGAATTTAAACTGTTTATCGTATCACAAATGATTTTGTAAGTTCAATCCAATCTCCATCAAAATACCAACAATATTTCACAGATTATAAAAACAAGTCTAAAATTCATAAAAAAACAAAAGGACCCTGGATGGTCAAACAAATACGAAATAAAAAAAGACCAAAGCTAAAAGTACTATAGCTAACATTAAACTAAATGGAGAGAAACTTGAAGCAATCCCACTAACATCAGGGACTAGACAAGGCTGCCCAATCTTTCCCTACTTATTCAATATAATACTCGAAATTCTAGCCAGAGCAATCAGACAACAAAAGGAGGTCAAGGGGATACAGATCGGAAAAGAAGAGGTCAAAATATCACTATTTGCAGATGATATGATAGGATATTTAAATGATCCCAAAACTTCCACCAGAGAACTTGTAAAGCTGATAAACACCTTCAGCAAAGTGTCAGGGTATAAAATTAACTCAAACAAATCAGGAGCCTTCTTCTACTCAAAGAATAAACAGGCTGAGAAAGAAATTAGGGAAATGACACTCTTCACAATAGTCCCAAATAATATAAAATACCTCGGTGTGACTTTAACCAAGCAACTGAAAGATTTGTATGACAAGAACTTCAAGTCTCTGAAGAAAGAAATTGAAGAAGATCTCAGAAGATGGAAAGATCTCCCATGTTCATGGATTGGCAGGATTAATATAATAAAAACGGCCATTTTACCAAAAGCAATCTACAGATTCAATGCAATCCCCATCAAAATTCCAATTCGATTCTTCATAGAGTTAGAAAGAACAATTTGCAAATTCATTTGGAATAAAAAAAAACACAAAAAACCCAGGATAGCTAAATCTATCCTCAACAATAAAAGGACTTCTGGGGGAATCACCTTCCCTGACCTCAAGCAGTATTGTAGAAGTACTATAATATCTAATTTCAAGATACACCATAGGATCTGAGGATATAAATTAATGGTCGGACATTAAACTAGTATGCCGGATCCTAGTGGTGGCTCTTGGCACTGAAAATAAAAAGATTGTTTATAAAGGCACCAAAAATCTAGACTAGAGATAAAACACTCTCTTTGACAAATGGTGCCAGGAAGATTGGATCATCAAATGAAAAAGAGCTATCTATAACACGTATCTATCAACTGGTACAAAAATCAAATCAAAATTTATCATGACCTCCATGTAAGACTTAAAACCAGGAAGCGTTTGAAGCTTCACTCCCAGAGGCTAAATTTCATAGTGCTAGAAGGTACTATGCATTCTGTAGAAGAATGGTATTCATCAATACTACCTACCTGTTAACTATGTGGGCTACAATAAAAACCTGTCTGATATCATAAGTTTCTGGTATAACAGTGGCAAGAATGCCAATGGGAGTACCAATCTTTTCCTCTACTAGATGAAGGTTATACCAGGTATGCTTATCAGAGCCAAGAACCTATAGTCTGACAAATCATAAGCCCTGGAGTAGAGCCTACAAGTAATACTCTAATAATAGGACATAGCATTAAACCAACTAATAATGACTGTTTGTTGTACCCATAGCTAGGTATATTATGAAACCTCATCAGAAAAGCTTCTCCTTTTTGAAATAGATGGAGATTTACACAGACACTAGTCAAAGTGAAAAGACTAGGAGACTGTGGAGTGCTCAGTCCTAAATGGGACATCTGTATCACACCTTCTCCTTCCAAAGTTCAAGGATTATTGCAGAAGAGGTAGGGGAATAAGAGCCAGAGGCCTTGGATGAGTACAAGGAAACAGTGTTTTCCTGACACAAAAGGACAGTTATGTATCCAAATTCCCAGCAGGTGTGACCGCGTGCAGCAAGAGAAAATCTCAGCATGGAAGGAGGATTTGGCCACAAAGTCACAACTCTAGCTAAGGAATTTTTTGATAGTTGATAGATGCCAGGGGAGGAAAGAGAGAGCTAGTTTTCTTCAACGGTGCAGACTCTGACAGATCTAATGTATTTTAATAGATGGCCGTCCACTTAAAAGTATATAGCTAGCACTAATGAGTTTTAAAACATTTTAACACAAAGTTGGGTATTTATGGATTGGGGGCACATATGGGGGGATATGAAGGTGAAAACGTTCAAAATACAATGTATGAAATTCTTGAAAAAAAATAATAAAAATATGTATAAATGAGGAAACTTCTAAGACTATGTTTCTCAACTGGTGGGTCAAGACTCCTTTGGAAATTCAAACAACTTTTACACAGGAGTCTCCTAAGGCCATGGGGAAACATCGATATTTACACTTGATTCATAACAGTAGCAAACGTACAGTTATGAAGTAGTAACAAAATAAATTTTTGGTTAGGGTCACCACAACATGAGGATGTATATTAAAGGGTTACTGCATTAGGAAGGTTGAAACCCACACTAGAAGAAAACGCTTTGAAATATCAGTGTAAGGGCCAGAGAAGTGGTTCAGCAGGTAAGGGCAATTGTCTCCAACCCTGATGACTAGAATTTGATCTCCAGCACCCTCGTGGTAGAAGAAGAAAATGAACTCCTATAAGTTGTCCTTGAAACTCTACCTGTGTATCAGGGTACCCATTCATACATTAAATAGATAAATGTAATAAAAATTTCCATGAGTTTATATAAATATGAACAATAACTTCTTGGATATGAGTTCCAAAGAAACCAACAAAAGCAAAAACAGAAATGTGGAATTATATCCAACTAAGCAACAGCTACACAGCAAAGAAAACAGTTCACAAAGTGAAGAGACAATTCACTGAATGGGAGAAAATATATGTGAATTGTTTATCTCTTAAAGGTATGATATCCAGAGCATAAGTAGGAAAGCTTTTTCAAGACTATAACCTCTTTATAAAAGGACTTATCAAGACTCCTGGTACTCAGATAAAGGACATTTTGTTTTATTAAAAAGAATAGTTAATATTGGCTAAAGCCCATTCAAATACCTATAGGTATAAGAGTACATAGTTGCAAAAATGAAAGAATCTGTCATGCTCACAGGATGAGGAAGAAGCAAATATCTTTAATAAAAACGTTATCCCAGCTCTCCAATATTAAAAGCCATACTATTTTGTACTATCAATATGAAGGGCATAAATTTGTAATTTGGAATGTTTAACTTTTACTAATATTGCAATCATGCTAGTTCACTGTTTCCCATAAGAAAATATCACAGACCAGGTGGCTGAACCAAAGTTAATTTATTATCTCACTGTTCTGAAGGCTTAAAACTCAAAGATAAATGTTCCTTCAGGATTTAATATTTTCAGTCTCAACTTTGTGTGGCAGAGAGGAAGCAAAGTTTTTTTGCATGTCTTTTTAAGGAAGCAAATCCTATGACATTAGGGCCCTTTGACTTTAATTATATCCTCACTCCAAATAAAGCAACGTTAAATGTCAAAGAAAGTGTGTGTGGGGGGAGGTAAGAAAACATAAAATAATGCTTTCTTATGACTTTTCTAAACATGCTTAGTCTCCTTTATCCCTTTCTCCCCTCACTCAGCCGCTGAACTTCCACAGACACCATTCATTTTTCCGTCTTTTTATTAGAACGAAGCATATTTAAAACAGAAGATACTGTTCAATTCCTGCAATCAACTGAGGAACTCCCTCAAGTGAACTGTAGTTCATAACTATGTAGATGAAGTATTCATGGGGTCTCCTTTAATAAACATAATTGAAATGAAAAATCAGTACATATACTGACTCACAATCTCTATGAACAGCATGATTCATCAAGTGAAGTATATAAATAAAAGCCAGCATATGATACTGCAAGGTGGATTCCGAGCCACTAAATTGAATTCTTGCCCGAAAGAGCTTAATTGAGAAAAAAAAATGATCTCGTCTATCAAGTACATTTTCTTTACATTTCACGTGAAAGTAGAAAGGATACTGAAGAACATAATGGGGAACTGGGAGAGGGAACATTGGAGAAAGGGATGGTAATGGGTGAAAAAGACCCAAGTACATAATAAACAGCACGCAAGAGCTGGAGGTGGGAAGGTTGTGCTTCAAGGCCTTTCTGAGATAAAGACCCCCATCTCCAAAATGTCAACAAAGAAATCAAATAGATTTCTTCACAGAACATACAGAACAACCATTGAGGAAATGATGTCAAAGACACAAAGAAGATACCATTTGAGACATGGGAATCGCTATTCTGAGAAGCATAATGTTACTGAGAATGCAGAGAAATTGGAAAACATTATCCATTATTGGTTGGAATATAAAAATGGTACAGCTATGAAATAGTATGACAGTTCCTCTAAGCAGAATTATCCTAAAATCCTGAAATGTTACTCCTGGGTATATGTCCAAAATCATTAAAAGCAGGCCCTCTGGTTGACACTTGAATATTTCTTTCGAGTATGAGATCATCCTGAAAGTTTCTCTGAGCTCTTAGTATACAACTCTTTTTGTGCTGATACAATGCCATTTCCTAGTAAATATGATTTCTGGACCACCTTGTGAGAAAATTATGTTAATTTTCATACTGTTCATTTTCCCCTTTTTGTGAGGCTCTTTTCTATAAAAACAGAATACTTTTGGCTACAAATGTAGCTCGGGCATGCAGTGCTTGCCTAAGAGGTAGAAGAAAGGAAAATACATTCTTAATATTATAGTGGAGTAAATATAAAATCACATTCACAGCCATCTCTCGGGTTTCTTAACAATGCTTGAGGTCATTACTGCTCGTTTGGTGACCTTTCTAAACTACTTTCATATTCTTGACTTTGTGTTATGTATGGTCACTAAAATCTTTCCTTATTGTGTTATTGGGGAGCTATTAACCATTGGAGACAGCCTCCATATAATGCATAAAACGATGTTGTGTTTGCAAATGTGTGTAGTTCCACTATTCACACACAAATTTTCCTATACTAGGTTAGTCATCACTTTGTGACATGCAGAACTGGAAACTTTCAAGCCATCTCAGGGCTCCTCCAAGCAACTTTGGCCTGATTTTCCAAAACACATTATTCCTTAGGCTTTCATATCAAGCTTTCAAAATTGTTTGTCCAACCGGTATTCTTAGTACTCCTAAGAACAGTAGATCATGTATTAATCTTAAATATTTGTCATAAATGCACCTAGGCAACTAACTACCACATTCTTGAGAGAGTTCTGAAGGCTTCAAAGCATGCCCTGTAAGCTGACCCTTTAGAAGCTTCTACACTGGTCAGAGCAGGAAAAACACAATTCTTTAAGAATAAGGTCACTTGTACTTTCTCCTGTCCTGGGAAACTATACTAAACAAACTAATACAGTAGAATGCAGACTGTTACCTTCAAAGCTTTGCCAAGCTCAAAAACAGAGAATCAAATAAGTCAGGGTACATATAATGGCACAAATTTCTGTAACTGATATTCAACTGTTATTATTATTTTTTTTAATCCTCAAGTATTTTTTTTGGTTGCTTTAAACTTTTGATTTTACTCTGGGATGTTGACAAGTTGACGGGGTTACTATATCCCAGTGTGTTTGAGACATCTAAAGAAGAAGGTTCTGAGGACCTCTTCTTTGCCATTCCTTCTGTGTGTGAATCATGTGTGATTACATCTTAACACATGTGCAACTCAAAAAATGAGCACATCGTTGAAAAGTTAAAACATGGGGGAAAGTAGGTGCACAGCAAGGCAAGAAGAGCTCTACAACGAGAAGATCTCAGGGTGGCCACGTTGCTGCTCTAAAGTCCAAAACAAAAGCATCTGTGGAAAAAATTAATTCAGAATGAACAACAGACTTCAATCTTAAGACTACAATTGTAAATTGTGCAGGCGACTGAATCTAGGAGGAAATCTTCACTATCTAGGACCAGGTAGAGAGCTCTTAATTTGAACCACAAGCAAAATCAACGAAAGGAAATAGTATTGATTTAGACTTCACTGTCTAAATCGTATTTGAAATCTTTCTATGAACAATTATATACTTAAAGGTTATAAAGCCTATTGGCTCACGGAAGATGTCTGCAAATCACGTTTCCAACAGAGTAGGGGGATGTAAGATACACAAAGAGTTCTCAACAAACAGTACAAAGAACAGACAGTCCAGGATAAAAATGATGGAAAAATCCTGGCTGTCAATTTTACAGAACTATAAATACAGGTGGCAAACTAACACATAAAAGGTAATTAATATCATTAACTACCATGGAACTACATATTATAAGCACACTGAAACATCACTACGTATCAAAAGGATAGGCACAATAAAAACAGTGATTACAACAGATGTTGATAATGGTGGGAAGATTTCAGGATTACCAGGTGAATTTGGGAAAGAAAAGAGGGAATGCCATTCCTTAAAAGAAGTTGGCAATTTCTTATGACTTCTATAGGTAACTGTCATATGACACAGCAAGTGCAGCCTGGTCGTTTATACTAAAGACAGAAAACATGTTCACTCCACAATCTGTGCAGTAATATTTATAGCACATAAGGTTGAAAGAGATCCAAACTGGAATCGGCACAAATTTCATTCAACTCGTGAGTTAACAAGCTAATATATATAGACTATGGAAGGCAATGAAGCAATTTTAGAAAATGGGGAAAAAAAACTAGGGAAACAAAGAGGCACCTTCCTGAAATCCCACCAATAAGGAGGTGAGCCTGGGCAACATATCGAATTTGATTTTATAAAATGCTCACTGTTGAGAATCAGATCCAATTTATAGAGCAGATTGAATAACTTTTCAAATGGTATGCATTTTATAATAGCAAGCTTATGGATTTACATGGGGTTATGAGAAATAATGTAGACACCCCTAATACAAATTGCCATTCTGCTCAAAGAGTAATTAATATCTTGCAAATGATTAAATATGTTCATGGCTAGGCTATGAGTGCTGAACAGAGATATTACATACATTATACCAGCTTTATTCATATTGATTTTCATATGTGTCTTAGTTCTGTTAAATTTTATCATGCGTGTGTGTTACAATGACTGCCACTGCAGTTATGACCCTAAAGGTTTCTACATTATAAGCATGTATCTTGACACTATGGAATCCACTAATCTTCCTTTCTAAAATTTTATTATTGAAAATGTTATATTAAGTATCATAACTTCACAATTTAGTGAGAAAGACAGTACATATAAGTAATTAGTGATGAAATATTACTCACCCTGATAAGTGTTATAATGGAAGCTATCTGCAGTGCTATAGACAAAACAATTTCTTACCTGATGTAAGAAAGTATAAGAGCATTTATGAATCAGTTAACATATTTAAATATATATTAAACTTCTAACCTTCCTGTAATATGGCTTAGGTATTAAAGGAAAAAATTTACAAGACATATCATGACTTTGACCCATTCTATGCAAAATCTGTCCATTTGAAAATTTTCTAAATAAAGAAAAATTCTCTTTTTCTTGGAATATAAAATATATTTTATAACTATGATACATTAAGGAACAAAAATTTAAGATAAATATCTTGCATAATTTAAATAATTGTAAATTAACTGATATTCCATGCTCTTTAAACAAATATTTAAATGAAATTTATTGGGGATTTTGATTCACCTGTTTGTCAATTATGCTAGGTTAATTGTACAATGAGTGTACTATCAGAAGCTGATGGAATTTTAGAATATATAAAGCACACTTGACTTGAGTTTAATTCTCAGTTCCGGCAAAAACAAGAGGAAGGAAGGAAAGAAGGAAGGAAGGAAGGAAGGAGAATAAGTCTTATGTATTACGTATTAAGTTGGATAGTGTCCCTCAGTTCATGCACTTTCAGAATGTTATTTTAAATGAAAGAAGGGTCTTTGTAAATATAGTGAACACACATGAATTCATACTTGAATTTGCTTTGGAATATAAGAATTATAACATTGATGGAGGATAGGAGATAAGAGATAGAAACATTTTATTTTACATTTAGAGGATGTTTCTACTTTATAGTGTAAAAGCAATTTGTATGTACATACTGGTAAGAGTTTAGTTGTTCCAACTTGATATTATAAGAATGATAGTAACCTTGGGAATCTGTGGACTTCCATTACACAGAAAGATGATAATACAGGAAAAGGTCAGGAGATATTAAGAAGAGAACAAAACAATACCATGAATCTCAGGGGAACAAGAATGAATTTCTACCTTTGTTCTGATCCCCTACAATGTATGCTGGCCTAAACGTATCATTTTTGATGTATTTACTTCTCTGACCTTCCAAACATTTGCTTTCTGAATAAAGCACATTTTAATTAATAATAATAAAAAGAGGCATAGCCCTGTTGGAGGAAGTGTGTCACCTTGGGTGGGCTTTGAGGTCTCAAAAGCTATGCCAGGCCAATTTTCTCTCACTGCCCAGTGAAACAGGATGTAGCTTTCAACCGCTTCTCTAGCACCATGTTTGCCTGCTGCAAGCTTTGCCCGTTGCTACCATGCTTCCTATTACCTTGCTCTCTGCCATGCTGAGAACAGGCTAAGCCTCTGATTTGTAACAAGCCCAAATCAAAAAGCTTTCTGTTTAAATGTTGCCTTGGTTTATGGGGGTTTCTTCACAGCAACAGGGAACTGGCTAGGAAACCAAACAAAACATTTTCTTAGGACAAAATGTACACCATTTACACCATTAAATAAATGTCTCCTTTTCCAGGAATACTTGTTCGTGATCTTCTATTCTGAGAAAAAAAATTGAAAATGTGTTATTACTAGATAAGGTCATTGTCTTACTTACTTTTCTAATGCTCTGATAAGAAATCATGACTAAAGAAACTTACAGAAGAAAACACAATTTGGGGCTTTCAGTTCCAAAGGGTTAGCATCTAAGACCATCATGGAAAGCATGTGAACAAGTTTGTGCTGTTGATATAGCCTCAGAAATTAATGCACATGGCAAAATTAAACAACCAAACCCAAGACAATGAAATAGTGGGTATTAATAGTACTACTTTCGTTTGGAAAAACTCTAATGTTTTCCAGTCCGATTGTGGTAAGATATTCAAGAAAGAAGTCATGAATCTTTTCCACATTACCAAACATCAAGCTCTGTTAGCCAGCTTAGTCTCAAAAATCAAGCCAAACCCTGTTTTCAGATTTGTTTACACAATTCAGCTTCTCTCTCAAATTTTCTCCCTAATCACCTCCCTTCACTTGGCCATTCTATGTCTTAGCTATTTCTCAAGGTTAATATTTGGTACTCTCCACCTCCTAGAAGCATTCCTCAACCAAAAGAGGCCACTGTAATGTCTCAGAATGAAATTCTTGGATCTATTTTTGTCTAATTTTAAACTCAGCCTCCAAATGATAACTTACATGCAGTTGTAAAATTTATTTTAAAAGATGCTCAATCTACTTGCACTTGCTGGGCCATTGGATTATGTTAAAGACACAGATTACATAAAATGTGAATAAATTTTATATTACCGGTTGGGTCAGTCCCAAAAACATTCATACAAGTAGGCTGAGAAGGTTGAGTTTATGACTATACACACACACACACACACACACACACACACACACACACACACACACACACACACACATCTATGTATGTGTGTAGAAACATACACATATATACATGTGACAATAATTAATTAAATTTCAGTTACTTTAGAGTTTAGGAAAAACGTGGATTAGAAGGTGGCATGGATTATAAAATCATAGTCCAAGACTTTTTAAAGGGCTGGGGCTCTACTTTAGTGTAAAGCCTGACCAAGTATAAGGCCCTAAGTTTGCCCCAGTACCACACACTCTATCATATTTTTTACATATATATTATGTGCTTATATTATATATCACATACATATATAAGTAAATATTGCCATGTCATTTCATCTCATAGAATAGTACTAAGCTGTACACTGTGGTAGTTAATATATATTGCCAGCTTGACAGGTTTGAGAAGCACCTAGAATATTAATGTGTTAAGAATACCTGTAGAGTGTAGATGGTTCTATGAGGCAGATTCCTGAGAGAATTGACTAAAGATTGAGAGCAGCCTTGAATGTGGATGACACTATGCTATAGATTGGGACCTGGAAGAAGTAAATGGGGAAAGAGGGAAAGCAGCGAGCACAGGGACTCTCTGATACTGCTCCTAGGCACTGGGCGTGAACTGCTCTATTCTGATCTGCCCTGTCCATCATGATGGACTGAAACATTGGTGACTGTAGCTTCAAATTAATCCTTCCTCCTTCTAAGTAGTTCTGACCAGAATTATGTCACAGGAATGAGAAAAATAACTAATAATCAGCATCCATAAGGTTCTGACAGATGTTGTAAATTGTATTTTCAAACAGAAATTTTAGCCTACATCAAAAAGGGAAAATAAATCACACATACTTCTGATAAATACTTTCATTCATAGGGCAAAAATTTTTAAACTTACCATCAGTTGAACCTTGGTCCAGTGGAATAATAGCCAGTGTTCCTAACCATGGAACTATCTAAGGTTTTTAAGTAAATAAAATTTATAAATCAATATTATTATAAATGAATGAATCAAATTTCAGCTTAAAGATCATCATTTGATAGCTAGATCCTCTTTTAAGAAATGAACTCCAGAACTCCAGAGACAGATGTGTGGCCACTGACTTATAAAGAACCCATCATTTCCAAAATTTAATTGATCAATAGATAGCATTTCAAAATTATTAATTTAGTCAAACATGTAAAAGCACTCTTTAGTAAACTGTGGGTAATGATTTTCATGAAGCTCTGTTTCTTGGCAATAGACAATTGTCAAAGAAAAGTGCTTACTAATCTGGCTTTATGATTTGAAAAATAGAGTCTGCATTTGTAAAACTCAAAGATAAAAGAAACGAATAATGGCCTATGAGAAGGAATGTGCTCCCCATACAAAACAGTACATATATTTAAAGCTTACATCTAATGCTTTAGCATTTAGCATTAGTATTTAGCGACAGAAGCAGTATTGCTGGCTGGTTGATTCGTTGTCATAGAAACTGAGTGATTAGCCATGGTGGGCATTGTAGAATGCTCAGCAACATCACTAGCCTGTACTCGCTAGACGGTTTGAACAGTAAAGAATATCTCCAGATATTGCCAACTGTTTTCTAGTAAACGAGGAGTAAGTCTGGGAGGAGTTACAGAGAGGAGTGAGGAATGAGTAGGATCAAAATACATGTCCACAAATATAATATTCTAAAGTAACAAAACATATTAAAATAAGTGACTTTTTTTGAGTGACTATTTGGAAGGGGGTTGCAAACCTTTTATTCATGCATAACAAAGTTGGCTTTTTCTTCTTGGCTTTAGGAAAAGTAAAGATCCAAAGATGCCAATGTTTTAGACCCTTTTGTTTGACAGGAACTGAGAAGCAATGTGCTTTGCTGGGCAGAAACTTTTCTGTAAATTTCTAAGCATGGTAAAAGGAAGAATATTCCTGCAAACTCTGTTTGAACCACCACATATTTGATCATTGTGTGTAACATTTAAATTTAATCCTGAAAAGCAAAATGTATTAGGCTGTTATTAGAACAAATTCTTTGTTCTTTAACACATTGCAGGTTCCACATGGATACCACAATATGGAGAGGTAATTTACAGAAGTCTATTGAAATTCTGGTTTTATTTTTAACACACATTTCTAAAGAGAAGAAAGATCCATATACCATAGATAAATAGCATCATGATTTATAATACCACGAGTGACTATTTGATCCAAGTTTGCATGTCTCTTTTTTAAATCAGCATGAAGGTCCATGCAGTTTATTTTATGTTTATACTATCACATTAAGCATTCAAACTATAAATATTATTAACTTTTACTAAACTCTAAAGCGTAGCATTTATAAAAAGTCTATTCATTATAAGAACCCTTTGGTTAGGCTTAAGCCATATACAGAAGTAGAAAATTAAAATAAAGAAAAAACATAAAGTTTAATTTTGCAAACACTATTTTCCTATAATTAATGGTGAGACAATACAATCTTAACCCCAGCATACATGCCATATTCCTTATCCCTAGTGATTGATTATATTGAAGTTATGCCTTCTCCTTAAATTTTTTCCCTCTTTTTATTGGATACTTTCTTTACTTACATGTAAAATGTTATCCCCTTTCTTGGTTTCCCCTCTGCAATCCCCCACTCCTTTCCCCTTCCCCCTACCTTTATGAGAATGTTCCTCCACCCACTCACCCACTCCTTCCCCTCACCCTGGCATTCCCCTACACTGGGGCATTGAGACTTCACAGGGCCAAGGGCCTCCCCTCTCATTGCTGTCTGATAAGGCCATCCTCAGATCCATCCCACATGCAGTCACCAAACTCAGACAATATTATGGATGCCAAGAAGTGCATGCTGACAGGAGCCTGATATAGCTATCTCCTGAGAGGTTCTACCAGAGCCTAACCAATACAGATGTGGATGCTTGCAGCCAACCATTGGACCGAGCACTGGGACCCCAATGGAGGAGTTAGGGGGAGGATTGAAGGGGAAAGGAGTTTGCAACTTCACAGGAAGAACAACAATACGAACCAACCAGACCCCCCAGAGCTCCCAGGGACTAAACCATGAACCAGAGAGGCACATGAATGGACCCATGGTTTTAAAATCATTTTATTCTGAATATACATGTGCATGCAGGCTGATCTTTTGTGCCTTTTTGACAGTTGGGATTATAATGGATCCCTCTGTATATCTTTGGGGTTACTCTACATAGAAATTTTTGAATGTGCATACTCATAGCCTTTGACATACAAGGAATGCTTTTTCATATTATTTCTTAAAATGCTTTTTTCTGAGGCATTATATTTCTCTTTTTGTTGCAACTACCATAATGCATATGCTAGGTTGTTTAATGGGGTCACTTAAAATGTCTCTGGCTTTGCTCAGTTGTCTTGAGTCTTTTTCTGTTTATCTTTTAAACTGGTAATTCTAAATTTTTTATCTTCAAGTGTGTGGGTAGTTTCTTCTGCTAACTTGAAGTTGTTGACCTCTGGAGTGAAAATTTTATTTCAAATATTGTGGGTTTTTTATGTTTAGTTATCAAACTTTCTGTTTTATTCAAGGCCATGAAGGTCTACATATGATTTCTAAAATAGATAATTCTACACGGATACTCTGTCTCATAAAACTTTCTGTGTTCTGTATAAATTTTGTTGATATTTTTATTTTCTCTTATACTGTTATTGTGGTTTCTACTCAGTTTTATAATTTACTACAGAATTGTCTTTAGTTCGTGAACAAAACTAAGATAGCTATTCCAAGGTCTTTGACCATCCAGTAAAGCCAATGTCTCAATGCTTTCAGGAATGAAAGTTCCTGATTTGGCCATAGTTCTATTTTTTCTTGGATATTTGGTGTTTTTTTTAATTGACAAAATAAATTTTTGACTACTTTAACTGGAAATCAAATCCTTACCCTGTACTGATGTTGTTGCTACTGAGTGCTGCAGTGGGACATTTGTTTAAACTCTTTCCAAATATGTTTTGCAAAGACCATCTCACTTTCTGCCTTTTATTGAAATCATATTTTCTGGAATTCAGCATTTATTTTTATTTTCCAAAGCTGACATTCAAATCTAATGCCTCACATATGTTAGATAAACACTGTACCAACTCATAGCTTATGTTAGAAGAGTGCTTTGATAAACAGCTCCTTGAAGGAACAGAATGACAGAGAATAATGAATGTTTAAAATGAAGAAGTAGCTTCTTTTTAGAGAATTGATTTTGCTTTTGGGTACTTCTTTAACATTGCTGGGCAATGTGTAGTTATATGAAGATCAGTTAAAGTGAAAGTCTTTAGAGGTCTTCTATTGTGCTTAGCTTTTTAAATATCTCAGTACCCAGGGTATTTTTCACTACTCTAATATTTAAAGTAAACCTTCTTAGCATTCTTCACCTTGTTTTGGTGCTCTATAGTGTATGTCTTATCTTTAATTTTAACCCAAGGCAACAGAAAATTGTTCTCTTAGAATGTTTCCAAAGGTACTTACTGTTCTTTTTATGAGTTAATCAAAAAAAGAGATAAATGTCTTGCATCAGTCTTTTAAGTAATTCTCACAGGAGTTGGAACTGATAATCGAGAATGAAAGTTCTTAATGCTCTTTCATAAAATAGGGAGGGTCCCCTAGCTATATATATGGCTGATCTCTTTTAGACAACCACAGAGTCAGGTGAAGTAGATGAGCCAAGGGCAAACAAAACCATAACATATGTTCTGTCATAGTTGTTGTTGGTTCATGCTTGATTTTCCGTGTTTCTATGGTGAGACATGTGCCTAGTCTTGCCTAGTCTACCACTTCGCTGATGTCCCAATTGTTTTCTAGTTCCAACATGCAGTTGTTTTGCACTGCTGTTATTATTGTTCTACTTGTGAAAAGATGGGCTCTTGCCTCTTGCTCTTGCCCTCTTCCCCTCTTCCCTTTTGTCCCTTCTCTCCCCTTCCCCTCCCCACTTGCCTCCATGTGCTCATGGCCAGCCTTTACTTCTCTCCTCTTCTACTCTTCTTCTCTCTTTAAGCCTTTCCACGTGGAAAATAAAAGAAAGATGTTAGTTTAGATATTTAATTGCATCTTCCATTTTGTTGCTCTTTATGAAACCATGGATGGATATCCTCAATTTCTGGACTCTGCAGCCTTATTTTGTTGTTTAATCTTTTTGTCCTTACACTAATATCCTACTTTATTGATTGATATATTTTTATATTAAGATTTGAAATAAAGCCAGTGCAAGTTTGTCTCCACTATGAAAATTTCTTTGTTTGCATATAAATTTGGGGAAAAGTATCCCAATTTCTGAGAAGTTGCCTGGAATTTCGTACGTATCTTATAAATAAATTTACACATTTCCTGATCTTCAGTTTGCTGTTTCTTTAAATTTTCTAGTAGTTTTTATATTTTTATGCACTAGTTTTCTTATTTATGATTTCATAAATTCTTCAGGAATTGTTATACGCACAATTTTGGAGTGATTTTTTGTTTTTATTTTATTGGATATTTTTTATTTTCATTTCAAATGTTATTCCTTTTCCTGGTTTCCTAGCCATACGCCCAGTATCACATTCTACTCCCCTTTTTCTATAAGGGTGTTCCCTCTCACCACACAACCCCCTATCCCACTCCCTGACACTTCCCTGCACAGGGGGAGGTCCAGACTTGGCAGGACCAAGGGCTTCTCCTCCCATTGGTGCCCAACAAGGCCATCCTCTGCTACATATGCAGCTGGAGCCATGGGTCTGTCCATGTGAACACTTTGTATAGTGGTTTAGTCCCTGGAAGCTCTGGTTGGTTGGTATTGTTCTTTTGGGGTTGCAAGCCCCTTCAGCCCTTTCGATCCTTTCTCTAACTCCTCCAACAGAGACCCTGTTCTCAGTTCAATTGTTGGCTGTTAACATTCACCTCTGTATTTGACATGCTCTGGCTGAGCCTCCCAGGAGATAGCTATATCAGGCATGTGTCAGCATGTACTTCTTGGCTTTAGCAATATTATCTAGTTTTGGATCCAGTATATATATATACTATATATATATATATATATACTGGATCCCCAGGTCGGGCAGGCTCTGAATGACCAATCCTTCAGTCTCTGCTCTAAACTTTGTCTCTATATCCCCTCCTATGAATATTTTTGTTCCCCTTTTAAGAAGGACTGAAGCATCTGCATTTTGCTCATCCTTCTTCTTGAGCTTCATGTGGTCTGTGGATTGTACATTGGGGAACTCAAGCTTTTGGACTAATATCCACTTATCAGTGAGTGCATACTATGTGTGTTTTTTGTGATTGGGTTACCTCACTCAGAATGATATTTTCTAGTGATTGGTTTTAAATGACCCCTTGAAACCTCATGCATTGAAAGCTTGTTACTCAATGTACCAATATTCACAGATGAGCCTCCAAGAGATAATTGGACCCATAAGGACACTAACTTAATCAGTAGTTCATTCCAAATTTTTAGTTCAAACCTCAATAGATTTAACAGTCCTAATGGGTATGTGGCCTATAGGGAGGAAGCTGATTGCTGGTGACTTTACTTTAAAGAGTTAAGTACTTTATCTTGTATTCAATGTCTGCCAATCCAAATTCATATCTTGCTTGCTGTCTGGCTACCATAAGGTGAGTGGCTTCTCCACTACATGTATCACAACATCTACAGTGATATTCTGCTTTGCTTTAAACTCTGAGCAGTTGAATCAGCCAATCATGAATGGTTAGAAGCCTATGAAACTATGGAGTCAAATTAATCTTTCTTGGTTAATAGTCACTTATTTTGGAACCGATTCCATCCCACAGCACCCTGGTCCCAAATCCCATGGGAGAGAAAGCTGAAAATCCAGGAGTGTGGACCATCCTGAGACTGCAAGACAGACTGCCACTTCTGGCCACCTTTGCCCACATCCATGGTCCAAGAGGAAACTGCATAGTGCCTCTGGACACAGGAATATAGGAGCAGTCAGCAGAGGTACCTACGGTTCCAACCTGCTCCCAGAACTGAACTGAACCGGTCAAACAACTCCCTGTGCCCAAATCCCATGGGGGAGAGAGTTGGACCCTCAGAGGTGCAGACTCTCCAGAGAAATCAGAGGAGACTACCCTCTGCCCACGTTCCTGACCAAAGAGGGAATCACCTAGTGCTATCTGTGCCCCCTGGGCACAGGGACCTAAGAGAAGTCAGGGGCAGGGCCCTTCTGGTTACTGCCTGCTCTGAGAACTAAAAGACAGTCACCAGGAGCTCCTACACACCTGAGAGCAGAGCACTGTGTTTCCAGAACCAACTGAAAGAAAACAGAAAACAGGTCTACACGAGTGTTGATACAAAGGCCTAAAGGAAGGCAAGCCACTGTCAGACACATGAAGACAAGCTAACACCAACCACAGACAACCTGATGGTGAGAGGCAAGCGCAGAAACCTAAGAAACAGAAACCACGACTATTTGGCATCATCAGAGTCCAGTTCTCCCACCAAAGCAGACACTGGATAGCCAAACACACCAGAAAAGAAAGATTTAAATTTAAAATCACATTTTATAATGATGATGGAGTATTTTAAGGAGGACATAAATAACTCCCTTAAAGAAATACAGGACAACACAAGTAAACAAGTACAAGCCTTTAAAGAGGAAACACAAAAATCCCTTAAAGAATTATAGGAAAACAGAAAAAAAACAGGTGAAGGAATTGAACAAAACTGTCAAGGATATAAAAATGGAAATAGAAACAATAAAGAAAGCACAAAGGGAGACAACCCAGGAGATAGAAAGCCTAGTGAGTCATAGATGCAAGCATCATCAACAGAATATAAGAGCTAGAAAAGAGAACCTCAGGGGCAGAAGATACCATAGAGATAATGTAAAATGCAAAAAGCTCCTAGCCCAAAATAACCAGGAAATCCAGGACACAATGAGAAGACCAAACGTAAGGATAATAGGTCTAGAAGAGGGTGAGGACTGCAAATTTAAAGGGCCAGTAAATATCTTCAACAAAATTATAGAAGAAAACTTACCTAACCTAAAGAGATGCCCATAAACAGACAAGAAGCCTACAGAACTCCAAAGTAGATTGAACCAGAAAAGAAATTCCTCTTGTCACATAATAGTCAAAATACCAAGTGCACAAAACAAAGAAAGAATATTAAAAAGCAGTAAGGGAAAAAGGTTAAGAAACATATAAAGGCAGACCTATCAGAATTATAACAGATTTCTCACCAGAGACTATGAAAGTCACAAGATACTGGGCAGATGTCATACAGATCCTAAGAGAACACAAATGCTAGCCCAGGCTACTATATCCAGCAAAACTCTCAATTAACATAGATGGAGAAACCAAGATATTCTATAACAAAAGCAAACTAATACAGTATCTTTCTACAAATCCAGCCCTACAAAGGATAATAGATGGAAAACTCCAACACAAGGAAGGAAACTACACCATAGAAAAAGCAAGAAAGTAATCTCCTTGCAACAAAACCAAAGGAAGAGAGATACACAAACATAATTTTGCCTTTGAATATGAAAATAACAGGAAGCAACAATCACTATTCCTTAATAGCTCTCAACATCAATGGACTCAATTCCCCCCCAAAAAAGACATAGACTAACAGACTGGATATGTAAGACCCAGCATTTTGCTGCATACAGGAAACACACCTCAGAGACAAAGACAGACACTACCTCAGAGTAGTTACAAACCAAATGTATTTAACAGATATTTATAGACAATTCCATTCTAAAACAAAATGATATACCTTCTTCTTAGCACCTCATGGTACCTGTTCAAAAATTGACCATATAATCTGCCACAAAACAATCCTCAGCAGATACAGGAAGATAGAAATAACACCATGCATCCTATCAGATCAAAATAGACTGAGGCTGGTATTCAATAACAACAATAATGTCAGAACGACAACATATATATGAAAGTTGAACAATGCTCTACTCAATGACAACTTGGTCAAGGAAGAAATACAGAAAGAAATTAAAGAATTCTTAGAATTTAATGACGCCATTTCAACTGGAGGTCACCATATAGAAGAATGCAAATCAATCCATTCTAATCCCCTGTACAATGCTTAAGTCCAAGTGGATCAAGGACCTCCACATCAAACCAGATACACTCAAACTAATTGAAGAAACTGTGGGGATCAACAAATGGGACCTCATAAAACAGCAAAGCTTCTGTAAGGCAAAGGACACTGTAGGACAAAACAGCAACCAACACATTGGGAAAAGATCTTTACCAATCCTACATCTGGTAGAGGGATAGTATGTAATATATACAAGGAACTCAAGAAGTTAGGCTCCAAGGAGTCAAATAACCCTATTAAAAAGTGGGATACAAATAATTCTCCGCTGAGGAATATTGAACTTCTGAGAAGCACCCAAAAATGTCTAATATCCATATTTATCAGAGAAATTCAAAACAACCCTGAGATTCCACCTCATACCAGTCAGAATGGCTAAGATCAAAACCTCAGGTGACAACAGATGCTGGTACGGATGTGGAGAAATAGGAACACTCTTCCAATGTTGATGGGATTGCAAGCTGGTTCAACCACTCTGAAAATCAGTCTGGTGGTTCCTCAGGAAACTGGACATTGTACTACCTGGTGAGCCAGCTATACCATTCCTGGGCATATACACAAAAATGCTCCCACATATAACAAGGACATATGCTCCTCTATGTTCATAGCAGCCTTACTTATAATTGGCAAATGCTGAAAAGAACCCAGATGCCATTCAACAGAGGAATGGATGCAGAAACATGTGGTACATTTACACAATGTTATATACTCACCTATTAAAGACAATGACTACACGAAATCCTTAGGCAAATAGATGGAACTAGAAAATATCATCCTCCTCCATTGTTGGTGGGATTGCAGACTGGTACAACCATTCAGAAATCAGTCTGGAGGTTCCTCAGAAAATTGGACATTGAACTGCCTGAGGATCCAGCTATACCTCTCTTGGGCATATATCCAAAAGATGCCCCAACATATAACAAAGACACATGCTCCACTATGTTCATATAGCAGCTTTATTTATAATAGCTGAAGCTGAAAGAACCCAGATGCCCTTCAACAGAGGAATGGATACAGAAAATGTGGTACATCTACACAATGGAATATTACTCAGCTATCAAAAACAATGACTTTATGAAATTATAGGCAAATGGATGGAACTGGAAAATATCATCCTGAGTGAGGTAACCCAATCACAGAAAACACACATGGTATGCACTCATTGATAAGTGGCTATTAGCCCAAATGCTTGAATTGCCCTAGATGCCTAGAACAAATGAAACTCAAGACAGATGGGCAAAAATGTGAATGCTTCACTCCTTCTTTAAAAGGGGAACAAGAATACCCTTGGCAGGGAATAGAGTGGCAAAGATTAAAACAGACACAGAAGGAACACCCATTCAGAGCCTACCCCACATGTGGCCCATACATATACAGCCACCCAATTAGACAAGATGGATGAAGCAAAGAAGTGCAGGCCGACAGGAACCAGATGTAGATCTCTCCTGAGAGACACAGCCAGAATACAGCAAATACAGAGGCGAATGCCAGCAGCAAACCACTGAACTGAGAACAGGACCCCCGTTGAAGGAATCAGAGAAAGAACTGGAAGAGCTTGAAGGGGATTGAGATCCCATATGAACAACAATGCCAACCAACCAGAGCTTCCAGGGACTAAGCCACTACCCAAAGATTATACATGGACTGACCCTGGGCTCTAACCTCATAGGTAGCAATGAATAGCCTAATAAGAGCACCAGTGGAAGGGGAAGCCCTTGGTCCTGCCAAGACTGAACCCCAGTGAATGTGATTGTTTTGGGGGAGGATGGGGAGGGTAACAACCATATAGAAGGGGAGGAGGGGTTAGGGGGATGTTGGCCCGGAAACCGAGAAGGAGAATAACAATCGGAATGTAAATAAGAAATACTCAAGTTAATAAAGATTAAAAAAAAATAAAATTAAATTAAAAAATTTAAAAAAGAAGAAAATATCATCCTCAGTGAGGTAACCGAGTCACAAAAGAAAACACATTGCATGCACTCACTGATAAGTGAATATTAACCCCAAAGTTCGGAATACCCAAGGGACAATTTACACTGAATATGAAGCTCAAGAAGAAGGAAGACAAAAATGTGGATGCTTCTTTCCTTCTTAGAAGAGAAAACAAAATACTCATGGGAGGAAGTACAGGAACAAAGAGTGGTGCAGAGACTGAAGCAAAGGCCATCCAGAGACTGCCCCACCTGGGGATCCATCCCATATGCAGCCACCAAATCCAGTCACTATTGCTGATGCCAAGGAGTTCTTGCTGACAGGAGCCTGATATGGGTGTCTCCTGAGAGTCTCTGCCAGCTAACCATTGGAATAAGCCTGGGGACCCCAATGGAGGAGTTAGAGAAAAGATTGAAGGAGCTGAAGGGATTCACAACCCCATACTAAGAACAACAATATCAACCAACCAGACCACCTCCTCCATAGAGTTCCCAGGGACTAAACCACCAAACAATGAGTACACATAGAGGGACCCATGGCTCTAGCTGCCTATGTAGCAGAGGATGGCATTGTCTGGCATCAATAGGAGGAGAACCCCTTCGTCCTGTGAAGGCTCGTTTCCCTAGTATAGGGAAATGCTAGGGCGTTGAGGTGGGAGCATCTTCATGGAAGAAGGGGAGAGGGGGGATGTGAGAGGGAGAGAGGGGATAACATTTGAAATGTAAATACATAAAATATCCAATAAAATTTTAATAGTATGGATTGGGGAGCACCCTCATAGAGGCAGAGGGAGGGGGTTGGGATAGTGAGTTCGAGGAGGGGAAACTGGGAAGGTGGATAACATTTGAAATGCAAATAAATAAAATAACCAATAGTTTGTCGGTGCCTGCACCGACAGTGTGTGAGTACCGGGCGTAGGTCTGTGGGATTGAAATAAATCAAGTACACAGGTCATCCGTTTTCAGCGAGTGTCCCCAAGGCTTTACTGAGATCTCCTTATATACCCCAGGCAAAAGCCAAGGAAGGCAGGTGAAAATCCCCAACCAGGAAAACAGGAAAAGTCTATGTGGTGGAAGTTCCGGCCCAATCAGGGGCATAAACAACTTCTTAACAACAACAAGCTCAGTGGGGAGGAGGGGTGCCATGGAGAATCCCAGCCCCAAATCAGGGACTAAGAGCAGCTCCCAAGGGTATAAACAACTTCTTGCTATAGCAGGCTAAGAGGCTCAGCGAGGGGGGAGGGAAACACCAAGGTAGGGCCCAACAATAGTTGAAAGAGAAAAACAAGATAATTGCTTCATTTCCACTACAGAGATGGCTATAATGTAAAAGATCCTGATTGAGAGCTGCTGGTGGTGGATTACACCTTTATCCCAGGCACTAGAGAGGCAGCGCCAAGTGATCTCTGTGAGTTCCAGGCCAGGCAGGGGTACATGATGTCACCCTGATCTCATCAATAGAAAAGAGTGAAGATCCTGGTGCTGACAATGCATTACATTCCCAGTACGTTAAAAAAAAAAATAAATGTATAGACTGTTGGTGGAAATGCAATGTAATACAATCACTTCAGCAAGTACTTCTAGTGTTAATTATAAGGTTAAATATATACTTATGTGACCCAGAAATTTTATTCTACTGCATTCATCCAAGAGAAATGAAAATCACATGTCCAAAGTGGCTTTTATGTAAATATTCATAGTGGCAGAGCAGTTCAACATTTTTCCAGTGTACAGTGAGAGTGTGGTTTGCGAAGGTGGGAGTCTGTGTGACTTTCTTTAGAGTGATGAAACTGGTCAGTACTATGATGCTGGGAGTAAACTTGTTTGTCAAATTTTGTTAACATTTCCACTAAATTTGGTGTATTTTAACATATGTAAATTGCACTACAATAATAATGATTTAAAAGGATACTAAAAGAGGAGGCTGCATTGAGACCTGGGCTTTTCCTGTAAGATGTCCCCAGGCAACTCCCATCAGGGATGCTTCATTGAGGTCTCTGTTTGTGCCAAGGAATGCGGAGGCAAAACATTGTTGGAATAGCTAAGTTATTCACTTGTTTCCTTAAAATGTACTAAATGCCATGCTGTATTTACTGAAATATTCAAAGTATTCGCTTCAATAGCCTTTGGGTAAGGTGGTATAATCAATACATCCTTAACATATATGCAGAGAGACACTCGTAGTTTTTCTCTTACTATCACTCAGTTTAACCAAAAGTAATCTAGGTAATGTAAACTCTACAAATGTTTCCTAAGAAATGACGAGAAAGTACTTTTCACAGTTCTCCCTCCGTGGAGGGGCATATAAACGTGCTAGTTCTGATTTTCCCATTTCTCCGTTTTCCTATTTCTACTTTGGAACCATTTCATTTCCAATAAGCTACCACGTTTCCAAAAGTACATCGGTCTTCAAATATATCAAATATTGGTGTGTACACAAATCACAAGGTAGTAACAAATATTCATAGAGATAAACTAAAAACTTGTTTTAACACCATCTTTTCAACCTATGGTAAAGTTCATTGACAACAAAAACTGACTGGAAAGGGAGACAAATAACTTAGGCCTAAGATTGATCCTAATATTTTAATATATATTACACACAAAATTATAAATTGATCTACGTTATATTTGCAGGTAGCATTACAGATCCCATGGGGAGTCAGTTATCATTTCATTTATGAAATATTGGCTCTCTGTTAGGCATTAATATACCTTATAATAATAATAATAATAATAATAATAATAATAATAATAATGTCTTTGGTAGTAAGAAGAGACATAACTAAAATCAAGCATGACATCAATGCTCTAAATTAAACCACTACACTACACTTCCCTAGAAACTTCAAAGCTAGCTGTTTCATATATTTTGGATAGCCATGCAGAGTGAGAAACATTTCCTCCCTAGTGCACAACACCAAAATACTAAAGCAACGTGTCCTTCCATTTACTCATTCTTTGGTATCCAAGACAGCTCCTGAGCATTCCCTCTCTGCTTCATTAATAAAGTCTAACCTAACAGCTTGCTGTGATCAAACAGATGAAGGCAGCAATGTGGAAAAGCTAAATGTACCTCCCACACTCCCTTATGACTACCTGACAAAGGAATGGCTAAGAGACGTGCAGAATCCTCAAAGAGCGTGTACATGGCATGTCTAATGGAATGCCACTCTCATTTCTCCCAGCTGTGTTCGTCTATACACTTCAAGACACAAGGAAAAAAAAAACTACATCCTCTTGACAATAGAGATCTTTGTTTAAACCTTTAAAAGATTGTATACAGCCTTAAACAGTATGTGTTGGAATTCTTACTGTAACTAAGAGAGTGGGTATAATATAAAGGAAAACAAAAAGACTAATGTCTTTTGCTGTCTACCATCCCCTAACTCCTTTTCTCTCTCCTTTAATTTTTAAAGAAGTAATCATTGTAGGGAAGTCCTGTGGTGCTCTAAAAGGCCATGCGGAGGCTGCTACTGCATTTATACACCCTCTGGACCATCATCACAAAACTCTCATTTTCAGCTTCAGTGTAGAATTGCCTCCCAACTAAATTTATCAAGGTTTGTTTGCTTTGAAAATTTATTTTCCTTGGTAATTCACACCTGAGACGAGGAAGGGTTGGTTGCAGGAGGTAATATGACTGAACACGTTGAATAAATAATGTATTGAGGGGGTGTGACTGGAATTAAGCACAGGGCCTAGCATCTGCTAAGCTACCTTCTTAAAGTGTCTACTAGAAAACTACTATTATTCTTACAAATTACGAATGTTCTTAATCCAAAATGTTTAAAATTCTTCCTTTTGGAAAGCTTTTGTTTTTCGCCAGAAATAGTGATTGAAACAACAAAACTCTTGTATTGCTTGTGCATCTACACTCCTTTTCCTTTAGTTACAATGATGTCATGAAAAAAATTCCAGACAAAATTAGCGAATAAACTGTCTAAATCCTAAATCAAGCCAGGTTATGTGGCACATGCTTTTAATCCCAGCATTTGAGAGGCAAAGGGAAGCAAATCTCTGAGTTTGAGGCTAGACTGGTCTACAAAATGTGTTTCAGACCATCTAAGGCTATACAAGTGAGTGAGCTCTGTTTCAAAAAGTCCAAAAACATGGAAATAACAAATAATATTCAATACTCAGTAAATATTCAAATAATCAAATAAAATCAGTATTCATTAACATTTTATGTAAAATTAATAGCTATTAACAAAGAAAAGGCATCTACTAGCAAAAAAGATTCATAATCTTTGGATCAGTATTTTATTAGTACATGTCATCTTTTAAATGTTTCTACTCTTTAATGTTTTAAAACCAAAACTTTAAAGGCCTAGGCTGTCATAGAATATACTATGTAACACAGGCTGGCCATAAATTCATGATAATCCTCCTGCCTCAGCCTGCCAAGTCCTGGGATTACATGCATAAGCCACCATACCTGGTCCTCTGTTTCATTTTAAATAAATGTCTTCAGTCAGATGTGTTACATCCAAAGATCCAGCCCAGAGCTGTTATCAGAAGGGACCTCAACTGGGGTGTTACTACTGGCCAGTATGATACAATGTTGGAATTTCTTGAAAACAGAAGTAAAGGCTCTCCAGGAAAGAATAAAGCATATCCAAGGACAAGGCTGCTGGCTTCTCACTAGGAGAGCTGTGCTTTAAATGTCATAGCAGTAGCCATGTATACCATTTGGGTGGTTTTGAAGTTTCATCTCAATGGGCTGCTAAGAAACTTTGCCCATTCCCTCCTTTCATCTAGTTAGTTCTTTGACATATTCTTGAATGTATACATTGCACTGTAATGACTTTCTTCCTCCATTCCCCCTTAGTCCACTTGCTCCCTTATCCCTTCCCCCCATTCCCTTTCCTGACGCATGACTTTTTTTTTTCCTATTTTTTTCCTAGTGACCCATTTTCTTTAATCAAGGCAGCTTGTATAACTATTGGATTTGGATTATCCACTGAAGCTTGATGGATAAACAACTGAAGGCAGTGACTATCCATTTTCTAGGATCTCTTTTACAGGTGAGTGGTAGGACTTCCAAGCCTTTCTTCAATGTATGTCTAGATTGACGTTCCTATTCTGTGTGCATCTGAAGCCATCATGTGTTCACATTTATAATTCTTATGTCTTGTCCAGAAGATGTTCACTTTTTTCAGCAGCTCTTTCCCCTGTTTTTCAGCCCTTAAATTCTTTCAATTTCCTCTTCTGAATTTCCCTAATCCTGAAAGGGCATAACAAAAATACCTTGTTTAGGGAAGAGTAATCAGTGATATCTGCCCACCTAACATAAAACCATGGACCATAAGTGTTTCACAAGAAAGTTAACATATATGTTTTAGTGAAAACAACCTTCTAATTAGATTCTCGGGTGGAAATGCAAAATATAATATAAAATTAGATTTTTAAACATGCACTGTTAATTTAACATTCTTTAAAATATCTCCATGTATCTAAAAGATAGACTTGGGTGATCACGTGTCCTCTGTGTGCATCCTTTCAGTTTGACCAAATTGAATAAATCGCCTTTATCTGCTCTACACTAAAAATATAAAAGAACTCCATATAAAAGTAATATTGTTTCTATGCAAGCAACCTTCAAAGAAAATGTTCATTGGTCTAGAACACTTCATACCTGAAAAGACTTCAGCCAAGATTCTGGAGTGAACTGCTTTTCACTTACATGAATCCATTATTTTCTCTGGATTTCTATCTTGTCTTATCTTTCATAAAGAAGTTGCATAATGATGTATGACTTTCTAAGTTGTTTTAAGCACATCTTCACTGTGATATGGCTACAGACATATGGGGAGGGAAATGTGGTTGTTTGAATGAGAATGTTGCCTCCCACAGACTCATATATTAGAATGCTTCATACTCCAGTTGCTGGAATTCTTTTGGGAAGGATTAGGAGGTGCATTACTCAGGATGGGTGTTTTTTGAGGTTTCCCAATCTGTCTCTGCCGTATGCTTGTGGCAGATGTAAGATCTAAGTTAGTGCTCTAGAGCCTCTGAACAATGCCTGACTACTGACTGCCATGTTCCCTGTCATGACGGTCTTAGAACCATGAGCTCCACATTAAATGTTTTTTTTTATGAATTGACTTCATGATGTTTTGTCACAACAATAGAAAAATAACTAGGAAAAAAGATAATAAAGAAAATTCACTATCAGACTACCACTAGGTGTTGTGTGTGTGTGTGTGTGTGTGTGTGTGTGTGTGTGTGTGTGTGTGTGTGTGTGATGGCTCTAAACACAAAAAGGGCTAATATTTTTAAGTGACATAATATTTTACCTAAAAGCAACCATGTTACAGTTCTAATGAATGCATATTTCTATTATTAACTGATTTTGTCAGAATCCATATAGAGACTGTTGTCTCCTGTAATGCTTACCATTCTCTTGATGTTTAAACACCATTATAATTTAAAAATATGTTTTAAACAATATAAAGTTATGACATATATTTAAAAAGTAGACACATAAGCAAAGCTAAGAAAGAGTAAAGTCTGTAATAAAGTTTTACCACTAAAAATTTCCAGTATTTCCCAAGGAAATTAAAGTCTGATTTTAAAATAAAACTTGAGTAGTATAATGTGCACAATACCTCAAAAAATCAGTAATTTCTAACTTGAACATGCCATTGTTTTTCAGTACATTGTTGATTTCATATTATAGTGACTCACACATCTAAAGAAATACTATATTTCTGCTTTCCCTATCTATCTCTGGATCATGGAGTATAGCTCATACAAACAACGTCCTTAATGGAAAGAGTGTTATGCTACAAATTCCAAAATGGCAGGCAATTAGTCTGGATAACAAATCTAAGCCTCTGAGGATGATCCTTTTCTTCAGCCTCCAAAAAGGTGACCTTTTCAGTTTGATATCACTTGTTAGTTTCCAACATTAGTCTTTGTGGTTTTCCCATTATACAGTAGACATAAATGAAGGCATGAGGACAGTGATAAGGTCTAATGAGTTTGTACTGTAACAGAAAAGAAGTCTGCTGGAACTGCAGAGAAAAATGGAATGCCTAAATAGGCTATAAAAGATAAGCAAGCAAATAGAATTGAGAGAAGTTACTGTTAAGAATGAATCTTTTTGCCATTAACCAAATTCCTAGAACTTCAGTACACTTTCGGAAGTAAAAACATTGAACCCGAAAATTCTCCTGACTTTAAGAACTAGAGGGGGAAAATATATTATCTCTGTTCTTATATAATTTATAAAGTGTTTTTAGAAAATAGGCATGTTGTGTTAATGAAGAAATTCACAATCTGGGATATAAAGTTTACAAGACAAAAGAAAGATTTAACATACCTTTATCTGGGGGGATCTGTATAGATCAGTTTTAAAAATCTCTTGTAAAGGAATTGTCTGTTATTTTAAAGAAGAAGACTCTGAAAATTAATATTAGTATAGACCCTGAACAAATTTTCTCACTTATAGACAGATAGGAAAACTACCCAGAAAAGATAACGAAGGTGAAATACATCTTTTTATTATAGAAAGTTCATGAAGCTATATTAACATCAACTAACTCAGAATATATTAGCATAGGACATTTTTCAAGCATTACCTGATAAAGCCAAGTCAAAATAAAGAAATATTAGGAGACATTTCCTTCATAAAAATAAACTGGATGGGGGAGACAATGGATGTATTGTAAAATAATAATAATAACAATAATAATAAAGCATAAAAAGAAAATGAAAGCAAATAGTGGTTCTCTACAAAATTATTAACAGTAGCCAAATCTGAGACCCACATGCAGTTTAACTTCTTATTATCTATAATATTATCAAATAGAAGAAATTTTTTTAAAATGAACTATAGTGTTTTAGTCAGGGTTTCTATTCCTGTACAAAACATCATGACCAAGTTGGGGAGGAAAGGATTTATTCAGCTTACATTTTCATATTGATGTTCATCACTAAAGGAAGTCAGGACTGGAACTCAAGCATATAACAAAGACCCGTGCTCCTCTATGTTCATAGCAGCCTTATTTATAATAGCCAGAAGCTGGAAAGAACCCAGATGCCCTTCAACAGAGGAATGGATACAGAAAATGTGGTACATCTACCCAATGGAATATTACTCACCTATCAAAAATAACCAGTTAATGAAATTCATACGCAAATGAATGGAACTAGAAAATCCTGAGAAACACACATGATATGTACTCATTGATAAGTGGATATTAGTTCAAAAGTTTGGAATTCCCAAGATACAATTTACAGACCACATGAAGCTCAAGAAGAAGCAAGACAAAAGTGTGGATGCTTCAGTCCTTCTTAGGAGGGGGAACAAAATACTTACAGGAGGAAATATGGAGACAAAGTATAGAGCAGAGACAGAAGGAAAGGCCATCTATAGACTGCCACATGGAGATTCATCCCATGTAGTCACCAATCCCAGTCACTATTGGGGATGCTAGGAGGTGCATGCTGATGAGAGGGAGAGAGAGAGAGAGAGAGAGAGAGAGAGAGAGAGAGAGAGAGAGAGAGAGTATCTGTCTTCTGAAAGCTCTGCCAGGACCTGACACAGGCAGATGCTCTCAGCCAATTGATTGGATTGAAAGCGGGTCCTCTCTGGAAGGTTAGAAAAGAACTGAGGTAACTGAAGGGGTTT
>NC_046172.1:91923851-92017710 GCF_011064425.1 Rattus rattus
AGACGCAGTGGATCTGCTGCTCCTGGGCCCTCCTCTACGGGTACCCAGAGGCCGTATACAGTTTCCTCCTGGGCCAGGGATGTGGGCAGGGGTGGGCAGCGTTGGTGGTCTCCTCCGCTCTGCTGCCTCAGGAGTACCCGCCGGACCAGGCGGCAAGAACTCCCCTCCAGGGGGCCTGGGAGCAGAGAGCTGCTGAAGGCAGGGATCCTCCGCTGGTCCGGGAGTCTGGCCAAACACCGGAAGTGTCCGGCCCCAGAGGAACTCCGCCTCTGTGTGACCCGAGATCACCAGGCAAGTCGTTTGTAGCAGAAAAGTTTGTCTTACCTGTGGTCCCCAGGCTCAAGCTTGCTGGCGGGGTGTTGCCTATGAGCTCTCCACGGCCTCAGCAGCCAGGAAGCTTATTTAGCCTTTTAAACTTTATTTCAACATCATTTTGCAATTTTCACTGCATAAATCTGCATGTCAATCACAAGTATGTATAACTATGAGTGAGTTTTGTATGTTGAGTTTGTGTTCTGTGACATTACAGAATTCATTTATTATCTCTAGTTCCTTAAAAATGTTCCTTCGAATTTTCTATATATAAAATTACATCATCTGTGAATAAAGACAGCTTTACTTTTTATATCCAATTTGCATGACTTTAATTTTTCTTGACTAATTGACTAAATTTTTGTTTCACTTATGTTCACGATTTTAATTTTTTATTCATTCCCTAGTTGTCTTGTAGTATAATTGTCAGAAACTGTATATACTCAAGACTACAAGGGGATGATTTGGTATTTAAATACCAAATATATATGTATATATTGTGACATGATAACAACCGAGAATTAATTAGCATTCTACCCATTTTCTGTTACTACACTGGAATAATTATAAGGAAAAGAGGCGTATGTACTTCCTAAGTTTGGTTGAGAGTCTAACATTGAATAGTTATCTTGGTGTATGCTTAATGGTAGATGTCATCATGGCTACAGTTAGTGGGGTAAGTGAGAAAATCTAGAGTCAGACAGAAAAGCAGAGTGTTAGGTGGGGAAAGGTTTGTTCTTTTTTTTAAATTTCTTTACTTTTATTGGTTTTGAAACACTGGGTCATATATCCCAAGCTATCCTTAAACTCACTATGTATCCAGTGTTGATCCTAAATTCCTGTTCCTCTCACCCCCACAGCCCACCATGCTAGTGTATACAGTGATGAGGATTGAACCCAGGGCCTCTTGCAAGTTACACAACGACCCTACCAACTAGGCTACATCCTAGCCAGTTTGTTCTTTTTATGACAACTCTCCATTGAATGACACATTAATCCTCTCCAAGGGCACATCCTTGAATTATTCAATGATCGTTCCCCACCTCTTAATGGTCTGCATGACCAATACTGCTATGTTGGGGATAACAAGCTTCTAATACATGGAATGTTGGGATAAAACCTACACAAGGTTTGTATTACCACCTTCATTTAATTGTGTGTGTGTGTGTGTGTGTGTGTTCATGTTAAATACCATTAAGACCCTCTTTGTAAATTTCAAGTAACTAATATAGTATTACTGACTATTATCGTCCTGCAGCCTATGAAATCCCTGGAACTTATTCATCTTGTCCCTGAAAGCCTGCACCCTTTGGCAGACATTCCTTATTTCCTCTCCCCAGATGTTGGATATCACTGTTTTACTCTGCCTTAATGCCTTACTTGTCTCTTTATTGTTGAATAATATTCCATTATATACTACATTTCTTTTATTCATTTCTTCGTTGATGGGCACTTAGGTTGTTTCTGTATCTTGGATATTGTGAATAATGTTGCTATGGGCATAAGGATGCACATATTTCTTGCAGGTACTGATTTAATTTCCTTTGGCTGTACACCAAGAAATAGGATTGCTGAATATATACTAAGAAGTGCGATTGCTGAATAGTAGATCTATTTTTAAATTTTTGAGGAAACTCCATATTGTTTTCCATAATGACTATTATCCATTTACATTCCCACCCACAGAGTACAGAGGCCCTCTCTTGTTCATAATCTTTCCAACACCTTCATTTTTTATGTTCACGCAGGCCTGTTTTTAAAAACATTCTTCTCTCATACAATACACCTGACCATAGCCTCCCCTCCTTCTCCTCCCAGTCCCCACCCCCAATTCCCCTCTCCCTCAGATCTCCTCCTCCATCTTCTCCTCCATTTCCCTTCAGAAAAGGGCAGGCCTCCCAGGAATATCAAACAAGCATGGCATATAGAACAAGATACAGTAAGGCTAGGCACAAACCCTCATATCAAGGCTGGATGAGGCAACCCAGTAGGAGGAAAAAGGTTCCAAGAACAGGCAAAAGAGTCAGGGACAACCCTATTCCCCTTGTCAGCAGACCCACAAGAACAGCCAGCTATAGGCCTATATATGCAGACGATCTAGCACAGGGCCATGCAGGCTCTGTGGTTGTCACTTCAGTTTTTGTGAGACCTTACGAGCCCTGCTTAGTTGATTCTGTGGGCCATGCTCTCCTGGTACGCATGATCCCTCTGCTTTCTACAGTCCTTCCTCCCCCTCTTCTTTAGGCTTCCTCAAGCTCTGCCTAATGTTTAGCTGTGGATCTCTGCATCTGCTTTCGTCAGCTGCCAGAAGGCCTTTCTGATAATGATTGCACTAGGCTCCAGTCTATTGAGGATAGCAGAATATCATTAGGAATCATTTCATTGGCTTTTTATGTCTGTCTGTGTTTGGTTCTATCCTGTTTCTGTGGGATATACCCTCTGATTCCTGGCCATCCAGTCGGTGTCAGACATGGGCTCTCTCTCTCGTGACATAGGCCTCAAGTTAGACCAGTCATGGAACTAACACCTTGATTGCCTGACTTTTTGATAATAGAAATCTTAAGAGGGGTTAGGTGCTATTTCATTGTGCTTTGGGTTGGCTTTTTTCCCCTGATGATTACTGATGGTGAACAACTTTTTGTGTAACTGTTGTCCATCTGTGCATCCTTTAATAAAATGTCTATCGAGGTCTTTTGCTCATTTTAAAATCAGATTAGTTGCCCATTTGCTACTCAGGTGTATGAGTTCCTTATGAATTTTGAATTATTAATTCCTTATCAAATACCTTGTGTATCCATGCCATTAAACACTTGTCTCTAAATATTTTTTTTTGAGAAATACTCACTACACAGAAGTCGTTAGCACTATGCTGCTGATAAAGGGCCTTATAATCTAGGCTTTTAGGGTCAAATGATGACATGGGGTAAGAGGAAAGCCTCATTCTTCTTCCCTCAGTTCTGGCAAAGTAGATTGAGTTCTAAAAGAGTTATAAAGTAAGTGAAGATGCTATAAAGCCCACTGTTCATTCTTACTGAGACGTTGAATGTGTGCTTCTCCGCTTGTTGCTTTTCCCAGTGTTTCATTGTTTTAATGGAGGGGTGGAGTTTTCAAGATTCCTACCTCTGTCATTTTCACTGACATCATCCCAGCAAATATTTTTAACAATGATACTTAGTAACAGTTTAGAATCCTTTGTCCCCTAATCTTCCTGGTTCTTGCAACCAAATCCTATCACGTCTCGACTGTGATATCACTAAAGAAAGCTGCAAACAAGTGACAGTCCCAGTGCATGCTTCGTGGCTTCTTTCTAGCTCGGGTCTTCCATATCAGTGTTTCCATTCCTTACCTATGGACTTTGAGCAGCTGTTGCCTCCACTCTTCTCGGCCTTCCAATACCATTGTTACTGTTCTCACTTTGTCCCCACAGATTCTACAATTGTAAGCCTATATGCAGCCTATTTATCTTAATATTGTTTGAGGTCAATCTTCCATTGTGCAGTCCCTGTGTTTATGTTTACTAGCCCTGTAGTGTTGAACAGATAACCACATTTGTCAATGTTAGTCCATCTTCTCATCCTCCCAGGGCCTATGTATAGATTAAATAGCATCTGTTTAATACTGACTTTAGAACAGAACCTGCATTAAATGCTAGCTATCATTGCCACCACCATTACAGTATCCCTGTCACTCTTGTCTTTAAGGAATAAGCATCTCACTTTAACTCCATCATTAATGTTCTCTTAAATTTTATTTCCTTGAATATTTAGTATCTATTTCTTCAAAGTCCTGGATAGAACAGGGATACAAGGGACGACGTATCTTAACCTAACAAAGACTATTGTTAGGTTGCTCTCAGCCAACCTCATCCTATGTGGAGAAAAAGTTAAAACATTTCCAATACAATCAGAAATAAGACAAGGATATTCACTCTCCCAATTTCTGTTCAGTACGTCACTTGAAGTCTTAGCTAGAGCAGAAAGTTAAATGAGGGAGATCAAAGGGGATATAAATAGGAAAAAAAAGAAGTCTTTTTTGAAGGTAATAAAAATGTGTCTATAAAAGACCCTAAAGACACTACCAGAAATCTGCTAGAGCTGATGAATATATTCAGCCTTCATAGATACAAATGATAAACCGTCTGAGAAGAAATCAAGAAAATATTACAATTATCAATGGCCTCATAAATTAACTTAGATTGAATCTAATCAAGGTAGATTTAGTCTACCTTGTAATAAGTGAAAGACTTATACGACAAAAACTTAAAAGCACTGAAAAATATTGAAAAGGATACCAGAAAATAGGAAAGACCTCTCATGCTCATGGATCAGTAGGATTAATATAGTAAAAATGTCCATCCTATCAAAAGCAATGTCTAGATTCAGCACCATCTCCATCAAAATTCCAATATAGTTCTTCACAGAAATTGATAAAAAGAATCTTAAATTTCCTATAGGAGGCAACAAGACCGAGGATAGCCTTGGCCTACATTGTATTCAAGTATCCACATTTAAAATATACCAAGACAAAAGAAAATAAAAATTATGGGAGGAGGGCAAAAGCCTGTCTACTTTCCTCCACAAAATTTTGGCCCTATCTCCTCTCCTCCCAATTTTCTCCAAACTTCAGTCTTCTTATTTCATCTATCCCATTCTTGCTTCTACCACTTCCCCCAAGCATTTCCCCAAGGAAATCCTTTAGTTCGAGCAATAGTCTCCATTTCCAGTTTCATGTTATGATGGTAACATAGGGCACTTTTCAACTTTCCTTTTTTACATTGATGTATTTCTTTCCAGGAGTAGGCATATAAAAGCCAAGGACAACTTGGGGGAATTAGTTCTCTTCTACCAAATAAATTCCAGGGATTCGGGTCAGGTGGTCAGGCATTGATGACAAGCAACTTTAACCCCTGAAGCATCTCACTGTCTCACCTGTCTTTTCTTAGCACCCAACTTCTTGGGATCATTTTCCAGTCATTATGAACTCATTATGTCGCTGTATTGTCAAAGGAGTCAGTCCTCCTTGACTATACTTTAAGGACTAATAACACCATTTAGCCCTCACAGTTCTCATTAGTTTAGTTATAGATCTCTATTCTATCATTATTTTTAGGAAAGAAATTTGGTGCCTCAATCCTAAATTTCTTTTTTTAGACTATGAAGCAGAGTCCAAAAGATTAAATGAAAAATTATAGAAGGAAACAACTCATAAGTTTTCAATATTTTGCTGTTATGAGTAGCATGATAAAAATCTTACATTATTATAATCCATCCCACCTACAATAATATATTTTGAGAGAACAATCATGTTCACATAAATTTTATTATATTGTTATAACTGCAGTATTTTATTAATATTGTTGCTAGTATCTTGCTATGCTTAAATAAATTAAATGTTATCATGGGAGTGGATATATATGCAAAAATAGCTTGCATAGAGTTATGTACTATCTGGGGTCTAAGAGATCCACAAGGAATCTTGGGAAATATCTTTCATGTATAAAAGGGAAACTACTGTAGTTATTAATACATTATTATATTATTGCTGTTGACATAGATTTATGAAAATGCTTCCTACTTGGTATCCTTTAATGAAGCATTCAGTATGTAGTTCTACCTTTCATATTAAAATAAAAAAGTGTCAAAAATATTCATAAAATTCCCCATGTGCGGGCACTGGGCTGTTGATTAGTCTGCTGCTTTTGGAGGGAGAATTGTCATTTAAACTATATATATACGTACACACACACACACACATACACACACACACATACACACATACACACACATACACATACACACACATACACACATACACACATACACACACACATACACACATACACACACACACACACCTAAACATAAAGGTGTTCTCTTATGACCTCTAGTCCTTCCTCCCTCCTTCTGCCTTCCTCCCTGGTTAAAGTCCTCCTGTGTCCCCCATCCCAGCACTGTACCTCACCATTTCCATCTCTGGAGCTCCTTTTCCCCGCCCACCACCTGTCTGTTTTCACTTTTCTGATTTGGGGAACTTCCTTTGTTGGTTAGGGGAGTCTAAAAGGTTCCCAAAACAATATAGGGTGACATAGAAATGATCCAAGTACAATACTCAAATAAAAATTCTTTTTTAAAAAATTAAATCATGGGTTGGGGATTTAGCTCAGTGGTAGAGCACTTGCCTAGCAAGCACAAGGCCCTGGGTTCGGTCCCCAGCTCCGAAAAAAAAAAGAAAAGAAAAGAAAAAAAAATTAAATCACAAAGTTAATTTCCCAGTACTCTGTATATCATATCATTTTCCTAACATTATTTCCTAGAAAATCAATTGGAGGTAAGTTTTAGCCCAGTTTTACCTAACCCATTTCAACATGCACAGATTTTTTTCTAAATTCTTAACATTTTATTTTTAAGAACTTTGTATATGAACAATGTATCTACATCTTTCTTCCCACCACACCCCAAAACCTGTGTCCACCATCCCAAATTCATGGTCTCTTTATTACAATTGTGTATATAAGCATACACATATATAAGTATATATATTACATACATGTGTATATATATGCACATACATACATGCATATACAATCTACTAAGTGCACTTCCTGTTGCTTCTAATTACTTCATATATAATTGATGTTCAATCTAGCAATCTTTTCCAGAGCATGACTGTCTTTCTAGGTTGACTGATGGAAGTACAGTCCTCATGTATAAATTTAAAGAAACATGGAAAAAACCTCAAAAGATGAAAAAAGAAAGACATCTTTTTTTTCAAATCGTTACTTTACATCTGATCACTGTTCTTCCTCTGGTACCCCCCTCCACAGTTCTCCCCCCCTTCTCCTCTGAAAATGAGAAGGCCCCTCTGATCTCCTCCCTACCCTAGCACATCAGTCTCTGTCATCGTCTCTCGCTGAGGCCAGACAAGGCAGCACAGTTAGAAGAACAAACCTGTGTGCAGGCTTTGGGACAACCCCCCCCTGCTCCAGTTGTTGGGACCCACACATGACCAAGTTACGTCTGCTACGCCCATGTGGGGAGGCCTCGTGTGTTCTTTAACTGGGGATTCAGTCTCTGAGAGCCTCAAGAGTCCAGGTTAGTTGACTCTGTTGGTCTTTCTGTGGAGTTCCTATCCCGTTTGGGGCCCCCAATCCTTCCATTTATTCTTCCATAAGTATCCCCAAGCTCCATCCACTGTTTGGCTGTGGGTGTCTGCATCTGTCTGAGTCAGCTTCTGGGTGGAACCTCTCAAAGGACAGCCGTGCTAGACTCCTGTCTGCAAGTATGACAGAGTATCACAGTAATGTCAGGGATTAGTGCTTGCCCACCGGATGGATCTCAAGATGGGCAGATAATTGATTGGACTTTCCTTCAGTCTCTGCTGTATCTTTGTCCCTGCATTTCTTGTAGGCAGGATAGGTTTTAGGTCAAAAGTTTTGTGGGTGGGTTGATGTCTCTATCACTCCACTGGGGTTTCTGCTTGGCTACTTTCTGAAGTGGTGGTCACTTCAGGTTCCATATCCCCATCGCTGTGAGCCACAGCTAAGGACACCCCCATTGATTCTTGGGCACCTCCCTTATCCCAGGTCTCTGTCTTATCCTTGAGATGTTCCTCCCTTCCCTGGTCAGTTGCAGATTTCCATTCATTTTCATGGCCATCTGGCCATCTCCCCTGTCTCTCCCACACCTGATCTTGAACCCCCACATTCCCCTTCCTCTCCCCTTCCCCTCTCAATTCCCTCCCTTCATCTGTCTCATGACTATTTTGTTCCCCCTTCTGAGTGAGATTCAAGCATCCTCACTTATGTCTTCCTTTTTGTTTAGCTTCTTTGTGTCTGTGGGGTGTATCATGGGGATTCTGTATTTTAAGGTTAATATTCACTTACCAGTGAGTACATACTGTAGGAGGTCATACAGGTGAGAGTGGGTACAGGACAGGCGAGGGCCTGTCATTGGACAAGAAAAGGAAGGTGGCCAGGAGAAAAGTTTGAGAAGGGGAGACTGGACAAGAGGAGATAGGAGGAAGAGAAGCCGTGGAAAGAACATGGAGGCTGGCGTTAGGTTCCACTCTGTGTACTTACAGTTGTTATGGTGTTCTTAAGGGATGAATGTGTACAGGGCTCTGTATGTTTAGGTGGGCAATTATATCTTATCAATTGGATCAGTGGTTATTGTGTCATGAGTTCTTTCTTGTGGAGAATTGACTTTGGGAGAGTGTGTGGTGGCAGAGACACTGGGCCGCCATGGAGTTAGGATGTGTGCTTCTGGCAAGATATCTACCAGATATCTTGGAGCACTGTGGTGCTGGACCTAGCGGGGTAAAAGATAGTCTTTTATTATAATTTTACATCAACAACATACCATGCATATCCTTTTGGGTCTGGGTTACCCCACTCAGAATGATATTTTCTAGTTCCATCCATTTGCCTGCAAAATTCATGGTGTCCTTGTTTTTCATGGCTGAATAGTGTTCTGTTGTGTAGATGTATCACATTTTCTGTATCCATTCTTCAGTTGAGAGTTCTTTAGGTTGTTTCCAGTTTCTGGTTATTGTGAATACAGCTGCTATGAACATAGTTGAGCAAATTGTGTCCCTGTGGTATAGTGAAACTTCTTTTGGTTATACCCAGAAGTGGGTACAGATGGGACTTGAGAGGTAGTTTCAAAGAAGTTTTCAAAGAAAAAATATCAGGGTTAGCTTGAGAAAGTGACCTACTAAAAGCTTTGACTTACTAAAAGCCAAAGATCCAACTCAAAGCTATGAAATAGGAAGGGTGCTGTGATCACGATGGAAATAGTCTGAGCCACACTTCAGTCACAGGCTTGCGTTATCTAGAGATTTATTATTATTATTATTATTATTATTATTATTATTATTATTATTACTATCATTATTTCCTTTACCTTTTGAGACTAGTATAGTTATGAGATTTCTGACTTTCCTTTCCTCCTTTCAAGCCCTCATATAAATATCTCCTTATTCTCCTTCAAAACAATGGCCCCCTTTTCTATTAATTATATATGTGAATGAAAATATATACTCCTAATTATAACCTGCTCAGTCTGTATAATGCTATCTGTATGTATGCTTCCAGAGCTGACCATTTGGTATTGGATAACTAATTGATGTGCTCTTCCCTAGGGAAGACTATTTCTCCCACTCTCAGAGTTCCTTACTTGCCTGTAGTTCTGTGTAGGGCTCAAGCCTCCTGGTTTCCCCCTGTCTACTCTGGTATGTCTATTGGTGCCATTCTCGTTCAGCCTAGGCTGGGCACTCATGATGGTGAGACTTTATGAGTACAGCATCTGACATTACAAGGAGACACAACCTCACAGCAAAGCCCTCTTCCTATGGCTCGTGCACTCTTCCCTCCCTCTTCTGCAATCACATCTGAGCCTTAGGTGCTGGAGTTGTTTTGGAGATGTACTAGGACTGGGCTTCGCATCTCTGCCTTTTGACTGGTCATGGTTTTCTATAATAGTCTTAATATGTTGCAAAAAGTTATAACAGTCCCCTATAAATTTTGAATTATAGTTCTTTATTAGACATAGAGTTTGCAAATATTCTCCCTCATTCTGTGTGTTGTCTTTTCACTTCTTCTTTTCTTTTGTATTTTTTGTAGTATTTTTATTTTTTTGGAGAGGACTTTTCGGTGTAGTCGTGGCTGGCCTGGAACTCACTCTGTAGACCAGGCTGGCCTTGAAGTCAGAGATCCACCTACTTCTGCCTCCCAAGCACTGGGATTATGGGCATGTGTTACTACTGCTTGGTCACATCTCTTCACTTCCTTGCTAATGTCTTTTGTAGCACAAATATTTTTGATTTTGATGAAGTCCAATTTAAATTTTGTCTTTGGTTGCTGCTGTTTTGGGTGAATGTTGGTTCAACATATGAATATAAATCTGGCCATCCTATTCTGCTCCATACAATGGTTTCAAGCATGCTTGACTTATCACAAGAATGGTCTACCTTTTTCCTGAGCTACCATAGAATTGGGAGAGTTTGAAGTCATAGTCCGGAGAATCTATGAATATTGCTGATTTTTTTTACTCAGATCTGGTTGGTTGGTTATCTATCTATCTATCTATCTATCTATCTATCTATCTATCTATCTATCTATCTAGAATAAACACTCTCTAGATTGTGAGAAGCTTCTGGTTAACTTCAAGAGATCTATAACTGATTTTAGAGTTTGATAGTGGTCCACTTGCTTTTATGTAAGAGAAGATTTTCAGATATTCTTACCCCACCTTGACTAATCCCATATAGTACCCCAATTTAACATTTACGAATATTCTTGTTTTCTTTTGTTGTATACACTAAGCACATCTTCCAGACTAAATTCTTTCATGGTATACTTCTCACGGTGTTTGGCAAAGTTGATTAAGGAACTTTGTTGGAATTGAGTTTGTATCTAATGCTTACATCTTTAGGTTGAACAGACCATTTGGAAAATAAAGTTAGCTGTTTATAAGCAAACTCCTTGTATGGTACAATATATGTTAGGTAAGACTGTCAAGAAATAGAGTTTAGAACTATAAAGGAAGCAGTGGTCCTGGGGTCAAAAAAATCTTCTAGCTGGTTGTTTTCACTTATTAATTTTCAAAAACTATTTTTAAGTAATCTCAGACTCACATCAACTAGCAAAATATATAAAGAGTTGTCATACTCCCCTCTGCTTACCCTGTTATCAGTATCTGAAATAACCATAGAAAGATGGTGAAAACTGAAAAATTCACATCATTACAACACCAGTAACTAAATTGCAGGTTTGTTCAAACTTCTCAACTGACCTTTAAAGATTAGAGTGTAGCAAGCCCTGAACAAGACATTTTAAAAGGAGGCTGCAGAGAAGGTCGCATAGGACGAACAGCATCCCAGTGACATGGAGAAGCACAGTCAAAATTGCCTTGCATTTGCTCTTGATTATCTCTCCCCTCAATTTGCAGTCTCTGGGACAGTGAAGGATCTTTTTTTTTGTAATTTGTTGGTAAATGGTGACCTTTTGTCAACAAAGAGGAGAGGCTTTTTATATATTAACTTTGCCATTGGCTTTACTCTGTTATGCTCACTACCCATTCATTCAGTATTATTCATATATTTGAAATAATAACCATTTAAGTGATCGACAGAATAAGGGAAACAGTTCAATTTTCAGCATCTCTCAAGTCAGTGATACTCCTAAAATTTGGACTTGTACGAATTTATTTTAAGACCTACTTACTCGTGTCGGGGTGGGGTGGGAGTGTCTCTGTGTGAGTGTGTGTGTGTGTGTGTGTGTGTGTGTGTGTGTGTGTGTGTGTGTGTGTGTGTGCCCATGAATGTGGGTGCAATATATTTTAAAGTCAAATAGAAACATTTAAAAATTATCATGTCAGGGGAGTTGACTAAAAGTGTATCGCACTCAAATCCTCTTGCTTTATAATATATTACAAATCATACATCACAAATCCTCAACTGCTCTTCTGGCAGCAAAATTTATGGATGACTTCATGGTAAAAATAAATGGGAAGAAGGCAGAGTGTGACAGTGAATGTTTTCAACATATTTTATTATGTTCAGGTCTAGAATTAGGAGGCCAAAAATTAATTATTCCAAAATAAATTCCAGATGGATACAGTGGGAAGTAAGAGGTCAAAACCTTAAGAGGTTAGGATGAAAATAAGTGAATGGACTAAAGAATTCCATATAAACATAGGGCTTATAAAGAGTACTGCTACTGGAATGTAAAAAATGGCTTGCCTGGCAAACATTAAGTCCATAAGATTAATCTCTAGGCCTGCCAAAATCTATGAACAAATTTTAAAAGCAAAATATATCCTGAAAAGTTTTAAAATATGTTATAGATTGCTGTTTGATTTTCATAATAAATAAGAAGTCACAGCAACTTAGGAAAGAAAGCATTCAACTGGGCGTTTGCTTACAGATTCAGAGGGTGAGTCCATGACCATCATGGTAGTGAGCATGCTAGCAGGCAGGCATGACCCTAGAGTAGTAACTGAGAGATTACATCAGATCCATAAGCAGAAGGCAGAGCGAGGAATGAGGGGATGAGGGGACAGAGAGAGAGAGAGAGAGAGAGAGAGAGAGAGAGAGAGAGAGAGAGAGAGAGAGAGAGAGAGCGCGTTTTCTGTGAGTGGTACACAGTATATGAAATAATCAACTTACAAGTTATAGGGAGTTATTTCGACTTTTGGGTTTTAAGTCTGTTTGCTTGGCCTTGCTGCATTTTCATGGTAAGTCCTTGTGCAAGTGGATGGTGGCAGAAAGCTGTTTGCCTTAGGACAGCTGGAAAGTGAAAAGAGAAGATACCACAACTCCAGATCACTTTCAAGGAGATGCCTCCAATGACCTGACTTTGTTTATGGATAAAAACAATTCTATGTTTCCTTCTGGGGAGACCATATCAAAGTGCCCCATTGAGTGCTGTACATATCACTGGGTTTAAGACTGTAGGGGGCATTAGGGAGAGGCTGTTGACCTCTGCTGAGTGAGTTAGAATTAAACCTGGTTGATTTATGAGGGCATCAGACTGTGTGCTTGGCTTAACTCTTGGTGCTCAGGCCAAGTATGATTAGTAGTGCATCCTTTATTTATTCATTTATTTTTTCCTTTTATTGAAAATAGATTTCTTTTCTCAAATCATAAATCCTGATTAAGATTTCCCCTCCCTCTGGTCTTCCCAGTTCCTCTTCATTTTCCCCTCCCATGCGGATCACCCGTTTCCGCCTCTTGAAAAGAAAAAAAACCAAACAAGCTTCTAAAGGACAGTAATAAACTAAAATATAAGATAAAACTGACACACTGGAATTTGATAATACAAACAAACAGAAGGAAAAGAACTCAAGAGAAGGCACGAGAAACAGAGATTCACTTGTTCACACAATCAGGAATCCCATAAAAACGTTAGACTAGAAGCAATAATATATACATAAAAGACACGGTGCAGATGTGCTTTGATCATGTTGGTTTAAGAGGGACTTGTTTTCATGGTGTCCTCCATCCTCTCTGGCTTTTAAGCCCTTTTCTGGCTCCTCTCCTGCAGGGTTCCCGAAGCCCCGAGGAGAGAGAATTATTGAAGACATTCCTTTTAGGGCTGAATGTTCCAAGGTCCCTCATTTTCCCAATATTGTCTGGCTGTGGGCCTCTAAATGTGTTTCTATCTGATGCAGGAGGAAATTTCTCTGATGATGGCTGAGCAAGCTATGGTTTGTGAATATAGCAAAATGTCATTAGGAGTCATTTTATTTTATTTTTCTCTAGGTTCCTGACTATCTAGTCTTGGGGATTCTTGGATACTCAGTGTCAGTTACCTGTTTCATCTGGTAGAGTGGGGGGTTAACCCAAATTAGATATTGGTTGTTACTCCCCGCAAGCTTTTGTGGTACCCATTTTTAACATATCTTGCTGGCAGCACAGCATTGTTGATTCAAGGGCTTGTGACTGGATTGGTGCTTACATTTCTCTTTTTGGTAGTCTACAGAGTACTTTCCTATACCAAAGATGCTAGAATAGAGGGGTGGAGAATCTATGTAGGCACCAGCTCGACTTCTCCATATTCAGTAGGGCCTTGTGGTCAGTTTGTGGAGAACAATCTATAGTTTCGGCAACAACAGCCTAGGTTGTTTGGAAGTTCCAATTGGACTCCTTTGGACAAAAGCTCAATAAGATGCATCCCAGTCCACGGACAGGAAACTTCTTTTAGTGACAAGAGATGGCCAGTTGGAGCTCTGTTCCCACATTATTTGGTAATTTGTTAGATTGCTTTTATATGCATATATCTTGGGAAGTTTATACTGGATTAGGTTTCCATATTATCCTGCAAATAACCCTTAATTAGAGCTGTTTCTCTCCATATTCACTCCCTAATCCCACTAATTCCTTAGGAAAATAGACATGACAATACACTGCATGTAGGAAACTTTATCAATATACAAAACGCTTTTCTGAAATTACAAGCAAAACTAGAAAGTACTACCAAGATGGTGCCTCTTCCCAATTTGTTTTCCTAATGAATACAATCAACACTATATTCTGTTTAAATTATGATATGTGGAATAATAATTTCCCTGTGCTACTAAAATAGCATCCCAACTGCCTTTTTATTTTTATGCTCTTATCTCATAATATACTGAGTCTAAATTCTTCACCATAGCTTCCAAAGGTCTACAAGACATTTCCCTGGCCTACATTTCCAGCGTTCACTGCAGTCCTAGTTCCCCAGGATCATGTCCTTTCTGTCTTTCAGCACACTGCTCATTTCATCCTAGGTCTTCACATCTGCTATCCCTTGTGTTGAAAAGACTATTGTTCTCCCTTCCTCAAGACCCTGAGAGTCCTGCCTTAAGTATTTGTGCTGATTTTTTTCTTTGGGTCAACATGATACAAGTTGGGAGTTATCTGGCTGGAAGGAACCTCGGGAATTTTACCCATCAGATTGATCATGTCTGTGGAGACATTTTCTTGCTTGCTGATTGATGTGGAAGGGCCTAGTCTCTCTGGGTGGTGCTACCCTGGGTCCAGTGCTTCTAGATGGCATAAGAAAACAGGCCGAGTAAGCAATGGAGAGCAAACTAGTAACTACTTTCCTCTATGGCTTCTGCTTCAGTTCCTGCTTCCAGCTTCTTACCTTGACTTTCCTGGATGATAGACTATGATGTGGAAGTGAAAGTGAGATACACGTTTTCATCCCCAAGTTGCTTTATGGTCATGGTGTTTCATCATAGCAAGAGAAAGCAAGCCAAGATAGTAGGCTATGCTATGCCACAATTGTGGCTTTCAATCACAAGTGTGAAAGTGGCTATGAGTCACTAAAAAATGGCAACAAGATAATTGTCCTCTTGTATTGTCATTTCTACATCTTATTTAGTAGGCTATTTCTATTTAAAATTTAAAGTCTTGGGGCTAGAGAGATGTCTCTGTGGTTAAGATGTCTCTGCTCTTCCAGAGGTCCAAGGTCCAAGTCCCAGCATTTACATGGCAGCTCTCAGCTGTCTGTACCTCCAATTCCAGGAGAACTGACACTCTCATACAGACATACATGCAGGCAAAACACAGATACACATATAATAAAAAGAAGAAATTTTGCATATTTTCTTTAAAACAAAGTAACAGTATAATCAATGCCATTTTTACTCCAAGGCCAAGGACAGTAAAGGAGGATGGTTTCTAGATGTGCATAATTATAGAGCATATTTCACTGTTCTTAGAGCTCTGTTTCATTATATAATTGATACAGCACAACATAACCAAAGGCCAAGTCATGTCGGCCTAAATATGCTCTATCTTCTCTTCTAGGGACAAGTTGAATGCATTTAGTTAGTTTGAGTAATAATTGTCACCGTAATTAGCGCCAGTGTTACAGGGACAAAAAGAGAGATGACATGCTTTTCAGAGTTATCAGTGCTCTCTAGAGAAAAAAAAATATTGGTTACCACTTAATCTTGCCCCAGAGATTACATTTTACGTTGCGACATTAAATTCTTTTTTCAAGACAGGATCTCTCCATGTAGTCTTGGATGCCTATGTCCTTGTTACAATCTGCCTGCCCCAGACTCCTGAGTGCAAAGATTAATTAATGCATGTGCCACCCCACCTGGCCTGTCCCTCCCTCCTTCCCTCCCTCTCTCCTATCTCCTTCCCTCCCTCCTTCAATGCTTCCCCTCATACAACAAAGTCATGATGGTCACTTAAATGTTAGAGTCTCTTGGCTTTGTGCTTTGATCACTTGTCCCAAAACATTAACCTAATTCTTCTGTTAGCTCTAGTCACAAACTAGATGTCTGGTAGTCATATGCATAATTGACTCCAGAAAATATCTTACTGAATATTCTTGTGACAGTTGACATAGAAATGATAAACATATTTTAGTTCTTTATCTCTTTTTTCAAAATTTACTCCCAGTCAATCTCACGGTTATACAATGATGTCAAGTTACACTGATAAAATGTAAGTTTTTAATAAACAGTAATGAAACAAACTCATTCAATAGTACAGAAAATGTGAGGAACATTGGGATAATTTATAAAAGTAAGAATGTCCAATTAGGAAGATAAAAATGAGAGAAAAATGAATCTACATATACATCTATAAGTATTACTTTTTCAAGTAAACATGTGTCTCACAAGACACAACAAATTATTTATAGTCCTTTCTTACTTGTATGTTCCAGAACAATATTGAGGACCTAGATTGAAAACATCCTAAATCATTTGATAAAATCAATGGAAAAGCAGCCAAATGAATTTTTCTGGTGATAATAATGACAAATCCCTATGTAGCAGATTGTATGGTAGTGAAATTCATTAGCTTAAGATCCTCAGACTGCTGATTTAAATGAATCACTTATTTTATGGTCATAGCTCTGCTGTGCAATTGACCATGTAGCAATCTAGATGGTTAACCTGAAAATATTTTATTCAGCTCTCACTATAAAAATGGAATAGCACCTTATCGTATGAAACAACCATATATCCTAACAGTAATAGATTTGACTGTATATAATCAAAACATCACTAAAAATCTGAACCTTTCTAAACTATGTCAGTGGAAAAAAGAGGACATAAACAACCAGTATTAAAAGGTAAAAAACAAGTTTTCATTGTCCTGAATTTTTTCTATCTCTTCTTATTCATGCAGTTTCAGGAAATATTAAAATCCAAATCCCTTTGGAGGGTCATCCTGACTTCAAGTGTTTCAGCTTCCCAGATATAGGACGCTTTAGCACTGTTATGTTCCACAGGCTGGGGAAGGTTCACTAGCAGCTTCCTAAAGATGAGATGAGATAAACACAAGATTAGGACCTGGAATTAACTTCCTAAAGTAGTATAGCATTTTCAATAAGGCAGTATGTGATAAAAAAACCTATATAACATATATCATCTACCAGTTGGGATCCTTATAATTTTAAGCAGGTAAGCCGCATGTGCAATTTAAATCCTTTGAATGTGGAAGCAGAAAGACCCCAAGTTGAAGGCCAGTGTAGACAACATAATAAGAACCTCTCTCGTTTTTTTAAAAACCTAGGCAATTGTTTTGACCGATCCTCTCTCTTTAAATTGACCTCGTTTTGCATTCTATACAGTCTCAAGGTATGCCTCTAGGCATAGAAATAGATCCAGGCCTCTAAGTTTGTTGGGCCAAACTGGTGTCAGTCTAATTTATATGTAGGTGGAATGCAGCCAGCAGATATGGATCTGAAACTGGAATGGTTCTTTAACGCTTCTTTGAACACCACCTTAGGCTGAGCCTCTACTACATATGTAGAGTTTGCGTACTTGGCTTGGAATGATTTTAATGCCAGATCAATGAAAATATTTCTCTCTGCTTGCCTCTCGTACTTTCTCCTACACATTGACAAAAATCTGCTGTGATAGACTACTGAGTTCATCTTGCTGTTTATGGCCAAGTTGCTGGACAGTTGTATGATCTTAGATGTATCACTGCAATAAGCTGACCATAGTTCTGTCATACTGATATGAATTCGAATTATGCATAGGATCAGCACATGTTGATACCTGAAGAAATTTAAATATGTGAAACACTTATTAACCTCATGTTCTCAGTAGAGACACACAGTAGAGACAGGACTTGAGTGTCTTTTCAAAAGGCTGACAGAAAAACTCTCCTGGATCCAGTTCAGTAAAAGAAACCTGGCATTTTGTATGTGTGTGCTTGTGTGTATATGGTGTTTGTATTTGTGTTTCTCTCTGTGGGTGGACATGCAAGGGAGTACATGTGGAGACCAGAGGTTGGCAGCAAGTGTCTTCCTCAATTGCTTTTCATTCGATTTCATTCTCTCTCTCTCCTCCCCTCCCTCCCTCTCTCTCTCTCTCTCTCCCCTCCCTCCCCCCTCCCTTCCTCCTTCCTCCTCCCTCCCCTCCTCCTCCCCTTCCTTCCTCCTCCTCCCTCCCTCCCTCCCCCTTCCTCCCTCCCTCCCTCCTTCCTTCCTCCTCCTCCCTCCCTCCTCCTCCTCCCTTCCTTCCTCCTCCCTTCCTCCTCCCTCCTCCCTTCCTTCCTCCCCCCCTCCCTCCCTCCCTTCCTTCCCTTCCTTCCTTCCTCCCTTCCTCCCTTCCTTCCTCCCTTCCTTCCTTCCTTCCTTCCTTCCTTCCTCCCTCCCTCCCTTCCTTCCTTCCTCCCTCCTTCCTTCCTCCTTCCTTCCTCCCTTCCTTCCTCCCTCCCTTCCCTTCCTCCCTTCCTCCCTCCTTCCTCCCTCCCTCCCTCCCTCCCTCCCTCCCTCCCTCCCCCCTCCCTCCCTCCCTCCCCCCCTCCCTCCCTCCCCTCCCCCCCTTCCCTCCCTTCCTTCCTCCCTCCCTTCCTCCCTTCCTTCCTCCCTCCTTCCTTCCTTCCTTCCTTCCTCCCTTCCCCCCCCCCTTCCCCCCCCCCTTCCTCCCTTCCTTCCTTCCTCCCTTCTTCCTTCCCTTCCTCCCTTCCTTTCCTTCCTTCCTCTCTTCCTTCCTCCCTTCCTTCCTCCCTCCCTCCCTCCTTTCCTCTTTCCCCCCTCTCTCCTTCACTTCCTCCCTTCCTTCTCCCTCCCCTCCCTCCCCCCCCCCCCTCCTCCCTCCCTCCTTCCCTCCCCTCCTTCTCCCTTCCTCCCTCCCTCCCTCCTCCCTTCTCCTTCCCTCCTCCCTTCCTCCCTTCCTTCCTTCCTTCCTTCCTTCCCTCCCTTCTCCCCCTCCTCCTCTCCTCCTTCTCCCTCCCTCCCTTCTTCCTTCCTTCCTCCCTCCCCTCCCTCCCTCCCTCCCTCCCCTCCCTTCCTCCCTCCTCCCTCCTCCCTCCCTTCCTCCCCTTCCTCCCTCCCTCCCTCCCTCCCTCCCTCCTCCCTTCCTTCCTCCCTTCCTCCCTTCCTCCCTCCCTCCCTTCCTCCCTCCCTTCCTCCCTCCCTTCCTTCCTTCTTCCCCCCTCCCTCCCTCCCCCCCCCTCCCCCCCCCCCTCCCCCCCCCCTCTCCTCCCCCCTCCTCTCCCTCCCCCTCCCTCCCCTCCCTCCCTCCTTCCTCCCTCCTTCCTCCCTCCCTCCCCTCCTCCCCCTCCCCTCCCCTCCCTCCCTCCTCCCTTCCTTCCTCCTTCCTTCCTCCCCCCCTTCCTCCCTCCTCTCCTTCCCTTCCTCCTTCTTCCTCCCCTTCCTCCTCCCTCCCCCTCCCCTTCCTCCTCCCTCCCCTCCCTCCCCCTCCTCCTCCCCTCCCTCCCCTTCCTCCCTTCCTCCTCCCTCCCTCCCCTCCCTCCCTCCCCCCCCCCCCCCCCCCCTCCTCCCTCCCCCCTCCCTCCCTCCCTCCCTCCCTCCCTCCCTCCCTCCCTCCCTCCCTTCCTTCCTCCCTCCCTCCCTCCCTCCCTCCCTCCCCTCCCTCCCTCCCTCCGCCCCTCCCTCCTTCCTTCCTTCCTTCCTTCCTTTGTTGGTTTTGTTATTTTTTGTTGTTTTTGCCTGGGGTTTTTTTAGACAGGCTTCCCACTGTGCCTAGAACTGGCACAACCAAGTTCTGTCCCAGGCTTTTATGTGGGATCAGATCACAGGCCTACTTTCTTTTTCTTTTTGAACATAATATTTGTATTGATTATATGGGCTTTTCATATAATGCACCCTGATCACCCTTACTTCCAATTCATAAAAGGTCTGCCTCCCTACCCTTGTGGTCTCTGTCCCAAAAAAGATTTTTCACAAAAGTTCGATTTGTTGTGTCCATATAGTCAATGGAACATGATCAAGCTCCCAGTGGCCACTACCTTAAAGACAAATGATTCCTACTTCCATTTCCCAGTTGCTTTTTTTTTTTTTTTTGGTTTTTCCTAATATTCTCAGATATTTAAAGATTAGGTTGCATTTCTTTTTCTTTCTTTCTTTCTTTATTCTTTTATTGGATATTTTTAATTTACATTTCAAATGTTATTCCCTTTCTCGGTTTCCTGGACATAAGCCCACATTCAATCCTCCTCCCTTCTTCTATAAGGGTGTTCCTCTCCCCAACCACCTCCTCCTGTCCCTCCTACATTCCCCTACACTGGGAGGTCCAGACTTGGCAGGAAGGCTTCTCCTTCCTTTGGTGCCCAACAAGGCCACCCTCTGCTACATATGCAGCTGGAACCATGGGTCAGTCCATGTATAGTCTGTGGGTAGTGGTTTATTCCCTGGGAGCTCTGGTTGGTTGGTATTGTTGTTCTTATGGGGTTGCAAACCCCTTCAGCTCTTTCAATCCTTTCTCTAATTCCTCCAATGGGGATCCCCCTTCTCAGTTCAATGGTTTGCTGCTATCATTCGCCTAGGTATTTGACATGCTCTGGCTGAGCCTCTCAGGAGACAGCTATATCCTGTTCCTGTCAGCATGCACTTCTTAACTTCATCAATCTTATCTAGTTTTGGTGGCTGTGTGTATATGGGTAACATGTGGGGCAGGCTCTGAATGGCTGTTCCTTCAGTCTCTGCTCCAAACTTTGTCTCCACGTCCCCTCCTATGAATATTTTGTTCCCCCTTTTAAGAAGGAGTGAAGCATCTGCACTTGGGTCATCCTTCTTCTTGAGCTTCATGTGGTCTGTGGATTGTATCTTGGGTAATTCGAGATTTGGTACTAATATCTACTTATCAGTGAGTGCATACCATGTGTGTATTTCTGTGAATGGGTTGCCTCACTCAGGATGATATTTTCCAGTTACATCCATTTGCCTATGAATTTCATGAAGTCATTGTTTTTGATAGCTGTGTAGTACTCCATTGTGAAATGTACCAACCACATTTTCTGTATCCATTCCTCTGTTGAAGGACATCTGGGTTCTTTCCAGCTTCTGGCTGTTATAAATAAGGCTGCGATGAACATAGTGGAGCATGTGTCTTTGTTGTATATTGGAGTATCATTTGGGTATATGCCTAGGAGAGGTATAACTGTGTCCTGAGGTAGTGCGATGTCCAATTTTCTAAGGAGCCTCCAGACTGATTTCCTGAGTTGTTGTACCAGTTTGCAATCCCACCAACAATGGAGGAGTGTTCCCCTTTCTCCACATCCTTGCCAGTATCTGTTGTCACCTGAGTTTTTTTTTATCTCTAGCCATTGTGACTGGTGTGAGGTGGAATCTCAGGGTTGTTTTAATTTGCATTGCCCTTATGACTAAGAGTGATGAACATTTCTTTAGGTACTTCTCAGTCATTCAATACTCTTCAGTTGAGAATTCTTTGTTCAGCTCTGTACCCCATTTTTTAATAGGATTATTTGGTTCTTTGGAGTCTAACTTCTTGAGTTCTTTGTATATTTTGGATATTAGATGTAGGATTGGTAAAGATCTTTTCCCAATCTGTTGGTTGCCATTTTGTCCTAATGACAGTGTCTTCTGCCTTACAGAAGTTTTGCAGGTTTTTTTTTTAATTTTTATTAGATATATTTATTTACATTTCAAATATTATTCCCTTTCCCGGTTTCCTGTCCATAAGCCTCATCCTCTATCCCTGCCCCATACAGGTGTTTCCCCCCCCTCCTCCTCCCTTACAGCCCCCCCCACATTCCCCTGCACTGGGGTTCCAACTTTGGCAGGACCAAGGGCTTCCCCTTCCACTGGTGCCCTAACAAGGCTATTCATTGCTACATATGCGGTTGGAGCCCAGGGTCAGTCCATGTATAGTCAGTCTTTCAGTAGTGGTTTAGTCCCTGGAAGCTCTGGTTGGTTGGCATTGTTGTTCTTATGGGGTTGCAAGCCCCTTCAGCTCTTTCAATCCTTCCTCTAATTACCCCCAAGGGTGTCCTGTTCCCAGTTCAGTGGTTTGCTGCTGGCATTACCTATGTATTTGCTGTATTCTGCTGTGTCTCTCAGGAGAGATCTACATCTGGTTCTTGCCTGCCTGCACTTCTTTGCTTCATCCATCTTTTATCTAGTTTTGTGGCTGTATATGTATGGGCCACATGTGAGGCAAGCTCTGAATGGCCGTTCCTTCAGTTTCTGCTCTAAACTTTGCGTCCATATCCCCTCCTATGGATATTTTTGCTCCCCCTTTTAAGAAGGCGTGGCAGCATCTGCATTTTGTTCATCCTTCTTGAGCTTCCTACATTCTATGGCTTGCATCTTGGGTAATTTGAGCTTTTGAGCTAATATCCACCTATCAGTGAGTGCATACCATGTGTGTTTTTCGATCACAGGCCTTCTTGCTTGTATGCTTCATGCTCCCTTTACCTCCTGAGCTGGTGTGGGGGATTACTACTTGGATACTAAATTTTATATGTCTCCTTATAATGGGTTTGATGATCATATTTAAGGCATTAATTTATAATATTCTAAGAATTAAATCATAAAACTAATGAGTCCTCACTATGTAAGCAAAATTGAAAGGATTTTGAGAATCTCCTAGTTCCAAATCTTTTCTCTTCTCCAGCTAGGCCAACACAACCACCTAAAATGTCAGCAAAGCTCTCTTTTGGTTGAATAATGCTAGAAGTCGAGGTTTAAGGATAATACAGTGCATCTTACTACTGTTCGACTGAAATCACTAGTCAATTTAATTAAAATAAATTCACTTGTTCTATCTTTAGATACAGGAACAGAATGTCCTCCACGAAACCTTTTCTGAGTCCACAAACATAACATCATAGAATTTTACAGATAGAAGTCAAGTGAAGATGGTTGGGATATGGAAAGCCTAAAGCTAAAGCATATTTCTGATTATAGAATTTCAGATAATGATATAGTTTTAAAATATGCTCAAATAAATCTAGATCTCTATTTTAGTTAAGTTTGCATAGGGCATATGTTTCTCCCTCTACTGAATATTTAATATACAACTGCGGTACATGTGCTGGTTAATTTTGTCAACCTGTCACAAAGTAAAGTCACCTGGGAAGAAAGAACCTCAACTGAGGAATTGACTATTAGAGTGGCCTGTGGACATGTCTATAGGACATTTTCTTATTTAGTGATCAATGGGGGAGGGCCCAGCCCATTTGACACCTGGATGGCTGGTCCTGGTTTGTATAAGACAGCAGGCTGGGCAAGCCATGAAGAAAAAGCAAGTAAGAAGCACTCCTGGGTATCCTGTTCCAGTTCTTGTCTCCAGGCTCCTGGCCTGGCTTTCCTCAATGATGGAATACAACCCGAGAATTGTAAAGATGAATTAAGTCCTCTCCTCCCCAAGTTGCTTTTGGTCAGTGTTTTACTGCAACAACAGAGAGCAAACTCAGGCAGGATACATCCTATTCTTCATTTGTACATGTTCTTTCGATAATTTAACATACAAATGGAGTATACAAATGATCTAGCACAGCCCAAGTTCTATGTTGAAAAGTCCCTTGGTCAGAGACTTTCATTTAGTGAGTTCTGACAGGTATCTGGAGTGATGGCAAAGCTAGAAGAGCTAGCTTAAGATTGATGGAGACAGTGAGAACAGCTAGAGAAACGGAAATTAACTGCACAGGCTGTAGATATGCGTGTGATTTTATCCAGCATGAAAATATTGTGGAAAACTGACTATTCATCTAACTAACTTTCCTTACAAAGGTTGCAGGGAGAATAAATGCACATAAACACATATAAAATTATAGTATAAAGCTTAGCCACTCCTTGGAATTATGGTAAGAATAGTGAATCTAGTTTTAATAAGATGAAATTGTGTGTGTGTGTGTGTGTGTGTGTGTGTGTGTGTGTGTGAATAAATTTTTAAGTGGTGGAAGTGATCAGAAGAAAGTTTAGATAAATATTCATCTAAAGATCATTTTGGGTTAAATGAATCTACTGCAGAAACAGAGTAGTCTTTTGTTGACTTTTCTTTTTGAAATCTCCTCAAAGGCCCAAGCTCAACAAAAGAAAATTGTAGATATTGATAATAAAGGAAAAGAATGTTCCAGAAATTACCTGCTTCTCTAACCCAGTGGAGAATGGTGATGAGATCCAGAGCAAGGGCCGCAGCAATCACTTGTAGGTGCTCACTACCGTGTAGACACACGGGAATGAAGCAAGTCCATGAGATACTTAGATATTTTGTCTAATACAGTTCAGGTTCCAACAATGTCCTTTGTAAAGAGTTAGCTTTGAGAAACAGGACTGGTTCATCGATGCTTCAGGTGAACTGTTTTATAAGAATTTTCCTGTGTATATTGTCTGAGGAACATGATTTGAACTGATGTACTGCAAAGGATGATTTTGTGCATTTTTTTAAAAAAATAAACACACTCAAATTTTATCTTAGAGGCCTACTAACATCCAAAAAGTTTAAGGATAATTATTCTTTTATATAACCATTGTATCAAATTCCATTAGTATAAAAGCAAAGCTTATAGTTTAGCAGAATTTCACTTCTAGCTGTTTTTAATTTTTTCTGATAGCCAGAACTGTATTATGCTATCAAGGATTATGTTTCAGTGGTGACGAACTTCACCTAATGTGCAGAGGCAAACTATGGAAGCTAGGCATTTCCAAGCATTCACAAACTGAATAGAGATTTCTGCGCATGCTAGGCTAGCACTTTAACCATGGAGCTCTATCCTAGTCCCATCCTCAATTTATTGAGTAGATCAAATTTCTGAATTATCAATGGAAATTCACTTTCCTTAGGGCTTTCATGTTGATGAATACTAACCCTACTTAAAAAGCAAATTCAATGACTCATTACAATCATAATATTCTATTTCAATCTTATGTCTTACTCACTTTTTAGGAGTACGAAGATCAAGGAGCATTTCTTGGATGTCGATTTGAATTTCAGAAGGGTTTGTATCGGGCAGTTTAATTTTCACCTAAGATAAAATAAGAAAATACTGTCTTTTTGGAGTACAGATACTTTCAAAAGCATTAGGATATATGTGGAGTAATAATGTAATATTTACTAAGAGGACGTGCAATATGTACCAGGCGTTGGATTTTTTTTATTGATCTTATGAAACAGGTCATTAGTGCATTTTTACTTTTGTGGAGAGACAGAGGACTTTAGTAAGTGGTAAAGGGTAGCCATCAGTAAAGGAACAAAGCTTCTGACTCACCATCAGACTGGGGAGGGATCACTGACCACCTTCGTGTAAGTAGTTTCATATAAATGTATAAACTATGTTAAGTGGAGGTTGGTGATGCCAATTTGTTGTAGTCTCCTGGTAAAAATACCCAGACCACATTTTCTACGGAAGTATTGGCCTCTGGAAAAGTTAAATTAACAAAAGAAAAACAATAACAGAATCTCCACCTGTCAAGAAGAACTACCTACTAATTTAGCAAGATTTCACTTACAAATGCCCCACACAGTTACCAGAGGGCCCAGCAGCAGCTCCACTTCAGATGATCCATCCCAATGCATTGAAAACAAGAACACAGAGCCAATGTGGCTATATATTGAATTTGAGGAAACCTTGGGCTACATGCCATACTGCCTCAAAACAATAGCAATCACAAAATGAAAATTATTTTTTTCAAAAGCAAACATTCAAAAATTTATACATGGTTTTGTTCATAATAGCAGTATTTATCATACTTGAAAGGCATAAAAAACCCAAAATAGGCATCAATTGATACATTGATAAAGAAAATGTAACATGTCCATGCACTGGAATACTATTCTGCTGGAAAAAAGGCAGAGTACATTAATGTTTTTTAAATGTGTATGAGTGTTTTGTCTGTATGTTTGTCTGTGCGCCACATATACACCTGGTTCTAGACATCAGAAGAAAGTTTAGAATCTCTTGTGACTAGAGTCACAATTGAGAGTCTCCATGTAGCTGTTAGGAATAAAACCCATGTCCTCTGCCAGAGATACCAATACTCTTTACTGCTGAGTCATTTCTCTAGCCAAAGTACATTTTACTGATACATCCTGAAAACATTATACTGAAGGAAGGAAGCCAGGCATTTAAAGTTATGTTTTGTAGAATTCTATCTATATGACATGTTAGGCATAGGTCAATCCAGAAGATAGAAGTAGACTGAGCTTGATGGGGTTAAAGTAGAGAAGAATGTGTCTGCTAATATGTATGGTATTTTTAGGTATATGAAAATAATTTGAAATAGATATTAATAATGGGTATATCGCACTGTGACTACACCAAGTGTCACCGATGATAAATGTATATTTTACCACAAAAATTGCACTTCTCTACTTTACATCTGTTTTAGTTGGGGTTTTTATGCTGTTATAAAACACCATGACCATAAGCAACTTGAGGAAGAACATGTTGGTTTATTTCATCTGAGATTCTGTAGTTCATTATCTATCAGGGCAGGAACCTGGAGGCAAGAAGTAGTGTGGAAGCCATAGGAGAAGACAGTTACTGGCTTGGTCTCCATGGCTTGCTGTTTTAGGCACCCCAAGACCACTTTGCTCAGGGATGTCACCATCCCAGTGGGTGAGCTGAGCCCTCCTACATCAATAATAAAGAAAGAAAAATGCACAGCAGGCTTTCCCAAGGGCTAATCTTGTGGAACATTTTTCTCAATTGATGCTACCTCTTCAAAAGTCTATCTTGTGTCAAGGTGACATAAACTAGCTGAAAGAACATCTACTTTTTGCTAATGGTAGATCACATATATTGTGATATACATACATAAATGTGTGAGGACATATAATTTCTATTAAAAATAGGAACAAAAAATGGAATCTAAAGTTCAGGTAAATTATGAAGCTTTTTCTAAGATAAACTAGATGACCTGACATTTTAGTTATTTGGGGAGTCCAATTGTTGTAATTGCCTTGGTAAATGCAAGCTTTAAAGGAAATTCGAATAAAATAGTGACATACTGGCATTTCCTCCTTACATGCTTCAACACATACAATGGTGTTTCTGTGGTGTGAGGTATGTGGATCAATACATGCTTCTGGGCTATATTTTCTTTATGAAATCCATACTTAAGTATTAGGGTAGATAGCAATCGAGAGGTGATAGCATGTAAGTACTTCCTATGGTTAACTTTTTACTCGAACAAGTAAGTTCCAAAATACATTTTAGTAATTAAATCTTCCTAATTAGAGGTGCCTTAGTGAAACAAAAAGCACATATTTCACAGAAGCAGTTATAGGCACTCTGACTCAAAAAACAAATGAGCATTAGATTGGACCAAAAGTCTCACTTTTACTGAAATAACTTTCCCGTCGATAGTCAATTTGAAATGCCCTTTAATGTCTTGTACTGGACAAATGGATCAAGGGATAGAACTATTTGTTTCTTGCCTTTGAAATGTTTAGATCTTTGAAAGTAAAATGGTATTTCATACATGTCGAAAGGATAATCGAGAAAGGAAAGAATGATGATGTATGGGAAATTTAGATAGAATTCCTAGGCAGAACTTCAAAGTGGTTATTATAATAATCTGTGGTTCCACGGAAAGATAATTCAAAGAAACAGCTGACTAATTTTTCCTCTTAAGAAAATTAAAAGTGTCTGCTACAATATTTCAAACGAGGGACAAGAGAAAAGACAGCTTAAGTAAGATGGAGCACACCAATATCTCACAAGATAAGGATTCCATGGGGATCTGAACAGAAAATCCCCTCCCAAAAGCTGGAAGGGCTTGTACTTGTCATAGGGATCAAGGGATACAACTGTTTCTTACTTTGAACTGTTTAGATCGTTAAAAGTAAAAGAATTATCTCTTGTAATCTTAACAGAAAACCCCTCCTGAAACGTGACTCAGACTAGTTTAATAATTGGTATTGTCAATACATACTTAGAAAATAGCTGACCTCTGATTGTGTGAAAGACCTACCTTGTTAAAAATTGCCAAGTATGGAATACCACTGACCAAACAAAGGAATTTAGGTTATTTCTTTTATATAGTGAACAAACTGAATTCATTTAGAAACAACTACACAAACAAGATCCTAACAATGACTTTATCAATAGACATGCTAATGCTAAAGAGGGGAATTTCTACACCCTAGGCAAGCAACTACAAACAGTTAATGACTGCTGAGAGAGAAGGATGTACCTCCAATTAGTTATCCAATGCAAAATGTTCAGCCCTAAAGTTATATGCATACAAACAACAAAAATGTACTCAGCAGGTCGTGTTTATATATTTGTGGATACACACACACACACACACACACACACACACATATGTATATATAAATATATATGCACACACAATAATAAAAATAAATCACAAAGTTATAATAATAATAATAATAGAAAAAGAGGCTAACACATTGAGGGGAACATGGCAGGGTTGTATGTAAAGGGAGGCAAAGTAATAAACTTTCAATTAAAACAAATTTTTGAAAAAGAATAACTAGAATATTTTACATGTAACTTGGCTAGTATATACTATTTATTGAAAGTTTACTAAAACAATATATACAGATGGTTTTGTATTGGTATTTTGAAAACTATTCTAAATTAATTCAAGGGCTACAGATATAAAATACGTCTATTTTTCAGAACTATAGACACTATTCCTGATATATTTGATTCTTTAAAAAAGTTAAAATTGAGTTTCACTATGAAACAAAATAACATCAGGAAATTGTGATGAGAGAGGCTTGGGTAGGCTTTATTTTGAATCGCTTGAACAATTTAATTTTCCTTTGTCGAACTATGAAAACAGATGAGATCTTTTTTCCATACAACCACAGTAGTTTATAAACAAAACCTCTTGAACAACAGTAATCCATAGAAAATGAAAAAAGCAAAGATGATAGATCCCTACCTTGAATTTACATAAATATTCATCTCTAAAGAATACGTATATAGAAACGTGTTCTCCAAAATAAGGGCACATAATCAATAAAGCATAGTTTTAATTAATGCATGTTTTCTATAATGTCATTATCCTTTTAAACATTCCAGTAATACATTGCCACTCCTTCCTTTTCATTTTTAAAATATGTCTAAGAAATACAACTCCTCTCTTATCACAGGAATCGAGAATAAGCTCAGATCCAGGTGTGCTGGGGCAGCCTGCAACCCCAGCACCTGGAAGACAGGCAGGAGGATTGGGAGTTCAAGGAAACATGAGACACTGCTTACCAGCAAAACAAACAAACAAACAAACAAACAAACAAAACTACCTCAGTTCATCCACAGACTTCCATAATTACACAGGCACCCAATTGTCTCCTAAACACTCAGTCCCTCCACCACTATCAGTCAGTCCCTCCACCACTATCTGTCTTGATACAACTCGAAGCAAAGCCATTATGCTTCTATCTCCATTTTCTCACAACAATAAGAAGCCTTCTTCTTTGTGACCTAATAATTATCATATGGCTAGTCCTATCTCTTCTGCTGCTGCATCCTACACTTCATAGATTCTGCAATGCTGTCTGTTAAGTCCATTGGACCACACAGTGCCTCACACTTCCCTCACTGTTTACCACCTTGAATAGTCTCTGCACTTTCTGTCTAAATGAAATCTGTGTCTCTACTGAGGGCACTGTTTTCCCCACGGCCTTTTCAGTTGGTTCCTGGTTTTTGATTTGTTTTGTTTTGAGTGTTTTCTTGTATCTCCTTTATATCACTATCTGTCCCTTCTGTTTCATTAAAAGAATTCCATGTCCTATAGCATCCCAAGTAACAAAAGCCAGACACAAAATGAAAAATACCGTGCAATCTCTCTTATATGTGTAATCTTTCCAAAAGGAGATGCATAGAGAGAGAACAGTGGTCACCAGACATAGGGGAATGCAAGCGTCAGGGAAAAAGTAAAAAGTTTCAATAATGTAAGCTGAATAGACCTAGAGATGGGAAATGCAGCATGAAGACTATAATTAATAACAAATATTTCCTGAGATTCAACTTTAGGTACCCTTAACAAACACATAACATATGAAACGAGTATATATAAACTGAACTGACTGTAGTAGTCATTTCATTATGTATATGGATATCAAACGCCTTAAATATATGTAATTAAAATTTCCACATCTTGATACTGTATTGCCCATTACTTTTTATGTTCAAGTCATTTACCAATTTCCAGAATGGTTCTGATTTCACTAAACAGTTCCTTATTTTCTATAATATTTCCAACAGCACCTCCTGTCTTAAAACCTTAGTAATACAAATGTTTATTCAGATGATTTTTCTAATATTTAAATTTCACTCCTTCATCTCCTGTAAGTCTTTGCTCAAATAGTGCCTCCTGAGAGGCCTTCAGTGACTATACTAAACTATTCTAATTAAGGAAATATCCATCAATTATTACTGCATGCATATTATATATGCATATATTACTAAATATAACCTATTTAGTCCTGATAATGTTACAAGAGGGCTGACTGTTGGCAAGGGCTCTTTCCTGAGGATGACCACTTCTCCCACTACCAGCTTTATTCAATTGCTGTAGTTCTTTATGTAGTGTTGAGACCTTGTGGGCTTGTCCCCGCCCAGTTTGCCATGTTCGCTGGTGTCATCCTTGCTCCACTCACCATTGGGTAGTCACATTGGTAAGACTTTAGTAACATAGCTTCTGAGGTTACTAGGAGACAATCTCATGGGAAACTCCCTGATCCACTGGCTCTTACAATCTTTCCACCCCTCTTTCATGAAGTGTGGGGGCTGCCAGAGGGTTTGAAATATCATAACTAAATGACAAGCTAAAAAATAAACAGAAAAGGAGCTATTCAGAAGAAGTTATGTCCACTAGTCACTACTATTCTGTACTATAGATCTGGGGATATTATGGCTACAACAAACGAGAAAGAGATAGGTGGTAAAATGATTGAAAAGTAGGAAGTAAACTTACTATATGAGAAAAGAACATTCTGCATAGAACGGAATAACTGGGCATACTGAAGCATCAGAACCATATGGCTAGAGCAAGAGGTCAAAGTTTTAATAATGTAAGATGAATAAACCCAGAGATGAGAAATACAGCATGAAGACTATAATTAATGACAAATATTTCCTGAGATTCAACATTAGGTACCTTTAACAAACACACACAAAAGGTAACGTATGAAATGAGGTATATATATAAACTGAACTGTCTGTAGTTATCATTTCATTATGAATAATGCAAGATGAATAAACCTAGAGATTTGAAATACACCATGAAGATTATATGAACAAGGGCGGAAATGGAACATGAGATGAAACTAAAAGAAGGTAAGACTGAGATCACACAGCACCTCAAAGATCAGGATAAAGCCATTTGGATTTTGTTCTAAGTGCAAAAGGAAGGCATTAAGGGCCTATGTAAAGAAAGGCATGATCTAATTTTGTACATTTGTTTGCTATCTTTTATAAGATAACAATTTTGCTATATAGTCCAGCCTAGCCTCAAATTCACTGTGTAGCTTACACTGACCTTGAACTCACCATTCTTGAAATTTGCCCTACAAAATGGTGGGACTTGCTTACTTTTTTTAAATTGCATTTTTATTTACATTTTAAATGTTACCCCTTTCCTGGTTTCCCCTCCAGAAACCCACTATCCCATACCCCCTCCCTACCCCTGCTTCTATGAGAGTGTTCCCTCACCTACCCACCTACCCACTTCCTCCTAGCTCCCTGCCCTGACATTCTGCTATACTGGGACATTGAGCCTTGGCAGGACCAAGGGCCTCTTCTCCCATTGATGCCTGACAAGGCCGTCCTATGCTTTTTAAAGATCCCTTACACTATGTGTCAAAAGGCTACAGTCAAAGCACAGAGATGAGTCATAGGAAAATCAAAACAGACTAGGCAAGAATTGGTGGTCCTTTGGAACATAAAATCAATTGCTGTGGTAATTAAAATTAGCGGGCTTTAAAATATATTTTGGAAGTACAACGAATAAGACTTGCTGATGGCTTGACCATGAAATATCAAAGAAAGAGGAATGAGCATTGAGTCAGGGTCTTAGCTTGAGTCTGCTATGGGCTAGGCAAGGGCTGTTTTCTCTTGGCCCTAGTAAATAGTATTGCTATGAGAAAGCTGAATGAGAAGGCTGTCAAAGAACACAATTATGAGTTCTTTTTTATGGGACATGTTGGGTTTCTGTCACCTACTAAATAAGCAGGAAGTAAGCCAAGGACTAACCCGAAAGAGCAGATAGAGGGGAAAGGACATAGGTCAAAGCTCAAGGAACTGCAAACAGTGATATGGGAGCAAAGGAAAGGAGGAATGCAGTGATGCAGGAAGAAAACCAGAAGTTAGGTCACCGAAGGAAAGAGAAAAGCTGTTTCAAAGAGGAAAAAGCCACCAGTATGGAATTCTGTTGAGTGGTCACCCTATAGCTCCAAACTCTCTCCCACTGTCTTTTTTATTCAAGGACAGAGTAGTAGATTAGTTTGTAGTAGATCAGGCTGGCCTCAGACTCGTGATCCTCCTGTCTCCATTGCCTGAATGCTGGAATTACAGGCATGCACTACCACACCCAGACAAACTGTCCTTTTCTAATCAGGGTCTCTAAAGTAGAGGAGAGCAATTTTGGCGTGTTTGTGTAAAGAAATTCTTTAGTTTTCAAGCTGATCCTTTAGTGGTTGGTTGCTAAGGACGGTGCTCAGGATGTGGCATGTTCTCAGCAAGTACTACCCACTCAAGTTGACACTCTTAAGGCAGGAGTTAATAATCCCTGGCTCCTGAGTAGAAAGGATAACATCCTGGAATAGTAAGTGAAAATGCATCTATTCTTTCCTCAGCAGCCTTTAAACTAGGGATACTTTTTAGTGTTTGTTTATTCAACCTAGTGACAAACAGTAGGGAAAATGGATGTAAATAAGAAAATAGATATTTGTCATTAGCTTAAAGGCATACTTAAAACAATCCTCTTCTAGAATGTTTCCCAAGTTTGATATAAGCCTCCATCTCGCTCCCCTCTTCTATAGTAAACTTCCTTAAAGAATAGTATGGCTTTTGCCCTCCTTTCGTCTCTGCTTCCTTGCCTCTGTTCAAGTAGCCACTGCTCGGGACACTGAAGCTGCTGTCTTCCAAAGACCAGTAAATGATTCTTTTTATTTATTTATTTTCTCACACTTATTTTATTTTTTGAGACTCATCCCATGAGTTTGCATGATTTATACTCCATCCTCTCTACCTCCAATTCTTCCTGTGTTTCCGCATTGTTTCTCAAATTCATGAACTATTCTTTAAGGATTACTGTTACAAACACACACACACACACACACACACACACACACACACACACACACACCATATACATAGGTGTATGTATGTGCCTGTGAATATAGTCTGCTGAGTCCACTTAGTATTGCTCACATGTATATGTATGGAGGACTGGCCACTTCTTAATTTTTCCATATAATATATTTTGATCATACTCTTTCTCCTATCCCAAATCCTCCCAGATCCTCAACATGTCACTACCTACCCAACTTCATGGGCTTGAGTGCTCTATCTCTCTCAAAAATAACACCCCCCCAAAAAAATTAAAAATCAAAACAAATGAACAAAAAAAACCTATAGTAAGACAAAAAATACAAGCACCCTCAAGACCAGATTGGTCATGGGCCCCTAGAGGAAATCCTACTACTCTTATTCTGCTAAAACAGTGGTACTCGACCTTTCCAATGGTGCAGCCCTCTAATACAATTCCTGATGCTGTGGTGACCCAACCATAAAATCATTTTCATTGCTACTTCATAACTGTAATTTGCTTCTGTTATGAATAATAATGTAAATATCTGACATGCAGGAAATCTGACAAGCAACCCTCAAAGGGGGTACAACCCACAGGTTGAGAACCACTGTGTTAAAGGTCAAATCAATGAAATGACTCCTAATAACATATCTATAGACTCGCTCAACCCTCCTGAGAGAATCTTCTCGAAGTAGATGAGAATTAACATAGACACCGATGCCTGGACAATGTGCAGAGACTAAGCTATTCTGGAGCACTTTGTCCTAAATGGGACGTGTTAGTCAAACTCAAGGCTCAAGGGATCTGTGTGAAAGAGGAGGCGGAAGGACTGTAAGAGCCAGAGGTTGTGGAGGAACCAAGGAAACAGAGTGTTCCAGACACAATGGAGGTGATACATGTATGAAGTCACAGAATATACAGCAGCACACACAAGACCTGCATAGGTTCAAAATGGAAAAAAATCCAGCATGGAGAATGAGAAGGGAAAGGAGAAAGGGGACACAGAGTCCCACCTTAACCAGAAGCTGGTTAGTTGATTCCTATAGTTTTTGCAGTAGAGTGTCACTTGGTATGTAAAGCACACCCTAAAGCAGGTCAAATGCCAAGAAGCAGTTGGCCAGCACAAAGCAGACTCCTGCTTCTTGTGAGCTTTTCATTTTGTTTCTCTTTGCTGACCAGTTTTTATCTAACCAATCTAATGGTGTTCCCTGCAATTCTAAGTATCCTTAATTCTTCTCCCTTTTTTCCTGAGTAAAGGGCTTGGTGTGAACCTGAGTTCAAATCCTTAGAACCCGTCTGCAGCCAGATGTAGAAGAATGTCTGTAATCATTGTGCTCCTATGTCAAGAACACAAGAATCTCCAGCCTGCATATGCAGAATCAAACAATGAAGAGACCACCCTGTCCCAAACCAAGTGGAAAGTCAGGACCAACACCAAAGATTGCCCTCTGATCTCCACATGTGTGCCATGGACACCACACCTCCTCACCCATCATATACACAGCACACACGTACAAATCACATGCACACACACAAATGTTTACAAAGTATTTCTATTAATGAGGTTCTGCATGATGTTTTGATACATTTTGTACACTGTGTGATGTCTAAATCAAGTTAAACCTATCTTTTTCCCCCAATACATATCCTTCCTTTATTGTGAAAACACTAAAAATCCTTTCTTCTAGCGTTCAGAAATGTACAGTCCATAATTATTGCCTGCAGTCACCCTGCTGTGCAATAATATCCCAGAGTTCCTTGCTCTTGTGTAACTATAATTTACTGCCCACTAACCTTCCTTTCCCCATTCTTCTCCCGCTCCGCTCTCTCCAGCCTCTGGTAAATAACCATTCTACTCTTACAGCAAAATTGCTTATATTCTCTGTGTCTTCCTTTGTTCATCCCTACCTTAAGCAATGATGGTTTTCAAGTTATAAAAATGCTTGTCTGTAATCAAATGTTTCTGCCACAACAATTATGGGGCATGTGATTTTGATCATTTGATGAAACTACATCAAAATGGCCTCATTGAAATGTAAAATTACTGATGATTTTTATTACTGCATAATACGTATAAGACATTTTGTACCCTTATTCCATTCAAGATTCTAAGGCCTTCTTGGAGTTATTATATATCTCACTGTGAAAGGCTTTTATGTTTCCCACTGCTAACATTGGTATTTTTATCATCATAAATACATATTATTTTCATAATCAAAAATATATTAAGTCAATACAATTACATTAGCTTTTAAGAAGATATTTGTTATCCTCTCCCACCACCGTGATCATTATGAAGTAATGCTATAATATTAACTATAAATGTATGTATGTTACTGAAAGAACTATTAGAAATTTAATTGAAGGTTTACTGTGCTGCCTCAAGCTGATAATAAGGAATCCTATTACAGCTTAAATATCCTTCTCTCTGATACATAGCTTGATATATAACCAATCAAACAAGGTCAGCATAATCAGGAAGCTCAATAAAATGAGACAAAATAGGTTTCTGTCCTCTAAAATCTTAAATGGAAAAAGATAATCAACTTCATTACTAAAGAGGCTAAATCTATTTACTTATTAGGAGTAAATGACTATGACTGTTTTAACCTTAAGAAGCAAAACAGGATTCAAAAAACACACCATTCACGAAACAAGTGAAATCTCAGTAAACAGGTTAGAATGATTGACGTCTTTTTAAAAATAGATGCATGTAATAAAAATGTGATTCCTGGTCATACCAGCTGGATGGTGACTGACTTTTAGTCCACCCTTGAATCCCTCCCTCCTCCCAGTGAGGTTCAAGGATGTCAGGAAGACTCCCAACTCAAGCTCTGAAGATATGACCATGAAAAACAAAGCAAAAAGCAATCTTGTTTGTTAGGTCACATGAGATTGTTTCCTTATCAATATAGATCCCACAAAGTAGGAGTACAAAAGGATTATGCATCATTTCTAGTTCAAAAGAAATATTAAATCATTGGCAGGCTGCTTTTTCCCTCTTCTGGAACAAATAACGAATCACTTAGCAGAACACCTGTGGCCCATTCAGTTTGGGGCATTGAAGATAGAGATGAGTGAACATGGGAATTTACAGACCTAAATCCCCATACCCACCTGCATCCTTTGCAGAGGCCAGACTATCCTCCTGCATATCACACTTACGTCTTCCCCCTCCCACTTGTCAACCGTAGTGCCTCTGTCAGTCCTGTTCTCAGGCATTAGGCGAGTTCCCATTCTTTCTTACCCTGTTTGTATGATGGAAAGTCTTCCTTTCTTAGCATCTCTGTTATCTCCAATTCTATACCACAATCCCAATCTCACTTCGCTGATCTAATTCCCCTTGGTTTTCAATACCTAATCTAAAACTGGAGTAAGAATTTATGTTTCTGAATTCTCTGATTGTTCACTTCATTCTAAGGGCCTCAGAATTTTCTGACTGTATACTTCATTCTGAGGGCTTCCTGTGCCTCCAAATGGCTCTATTCCTCAAAGTTTCATTATTTTTCAAATACTCTTTCCACACACAGTGTGTGTGTGTGTGTGTGTGTGTGTGTGTGTGTGAGAGAGAGAGAGAGAGACAGAGACAGAGACAGAGACAGAGACAGAGTTAGAGTCAGAGAGAGAATACAACCTAAATTCATACATACTTTATTTTAAATAAGATGAATAGCAAACACATTGTGGTCACACATTCCAGCACCCGATGAGAAATATATTAAGAGAAATATATGAGAGCAAAGAACATCAGATCTTAAAAATCAACAATTCCAGTCTCTTTCTTCTTGAGTTCCACATAGATTTGTATTTAACAGCCTATTAGACACTCATACCTCAAGATTTCCCACTGGCTTTTAAATTCAAACTAAGAAGAACTTAATAACTCTGTCTGAGAACTTTGTTTCCTTCATTTTCCATTCCATACCTTACCTTGTAATGTTTGAACAAAATAATACAAAGTAATGGATAGTAATTGCAAAAATGTAGAAAATTCAGGTGAGATATAAGAGAAAGCATTACTGTCTACTGTCCAAGTGCACTGTTTCCAGATAACTCATTATTTTCTTATATCTTGGTTAAAGCCAGCATTATATTTGTAGTCAGTCAAGCCAGATACCTGACTCCCATTTCTCCCTTATATACTACACCAACCACTTTCCGGGTCCTATAAATGTTTGTCTGCTTGCTTATTTTTCAAGACAGGATTTTTCTGTGTAGTCCTGGCTATCACAGAACTTCCATTTGTAGACCTTGCTGACCTCACATAGATCCAGTTGCCTCTGCCTCCCAAGTGTTGAGATTGAAGGCAGTGTGCACCACTACTGCCCTGCCAATGCCCTATTAGTAGTAATATCAAAATGTAAATACATAAAATAAACAAAGATCATTTACTGAACTCTTCCTTTGCTTTCCAACCTCATTGTCACAGTTGAGACACTCACTTTACCAAAATCACCAACTATTTACCCTATCACCATCACCAAACTGAGGGAGGTGCACATTCACACCATCTCTGGAGTTATTCTGAAATACAGCCACCATCATTGAACTTGCCCTCCTTAAAATATTTATTCACTAAACAGGAATGCTGACATCTAATGGGCTATTTTTCTCTTTTTTCCTTCCACATCAAAATACCAAATATGTGGTAACTGAAATGGTAGAAAGAAACTTTCATTTTCTCACAGGTCTGCAGCCAGGAAATCAGAAATTAAAGTGACAATAGGGTTGGTTATCGTGAGGAGCTTCTTCCTAGTGTATATGTGGTCCCCTGTGTAGAATGGTAGAAAACCAGCGAGCAAACTTTCTAGTGTCTCTTCTTATAAGGTCACTCAGCCCACCATGAGAGCCTCACAGGATTTGGCCTGAATCTATTTCCTAACGGCATCATCTTCCAGTTTTATCATGCTGAAACAGGGTTTCCATACAGGAATTTGAGGGGCCCATTATTCAGCCAAACCACTTAGGATGACATTCAAGGGTTTTCAAATCTGCCTCCACTTCATTTATTCTGTCTCATCTGCTCCCTGTCTACATGGATTCTGGAGCTCTAAGAATTTCACAAATAGTTCTGAAAGCACAGAAGCATACAATGACAATTGAAAATGACAATGAAAACAAGAGGCCAGGAATTGGAAAGAGAACAAGGAGGGGTACATGAGAGGGTTTGGAGGGAGAAAGGGGAAGGGAGAAATGTAGTCATATTATAAACTCTAAAAGAAAAAAAGAAAGGGAAAGCACACCCCCTGCTCTCATCCTGTCATGGCTTTATTCTTACCTATCATTCTGTTCGGAATGCATTTCATCCTTTGCTGCCTGACAGAACACCATCTGTCTTTCAAATGTCCAGGTCGAATGCATTCTCCCTTGCTGAATAACGTGGAGTTTCCTTTCTTTGCACTCACATCACTTTACCCATACATCAATCAGATTCCAACAGCCTTAGCTCCGACAGATCTTACAAGTACACTCTTAAATTAACTGCTTGTGCTTGCATACCCTAATCAGTAAAATGGGAGGAATAATAACATCCATGTCGGGTGTGGTGTGGTGATTATGAAGACAGTATGTGTTGCTTCTGGAGGAATGCCTAGCACATGATAAACATTCTATTAACCATGTGCTATTTTTTCTACTATTGAATGAAAGTTAATAGCAAGACAAAAATCATTTCTGTATAGTGTAGGGAAATGTGTCTACTATGCCACTCTAGTGACTTTGAAGTGTCCATATAGGCTGTGTAAGCAAGGTTAGACTATAGGATGACCTAGGTCTTGACAGAGCATATTAGAATCCTCTGGGAATGTGGGAAGATAGGTAACTTTTGAGGAATTGTCTCACTGCTATTTCTTATCTGTCTCTCCACCTTATAGGAGGCCCCCATCCTGTAGGAGGTTGCCAGGAGACAGTTTGTCACACTGTTTCTTAGCTCTAGAAAAGCACAGAATTTCCCGTTCCATTTATGCTGAGTACAGATACAGCATATAACAAGTATATAGTATATATACATATATATACTTGCTATATAGTATACATAGCAAGTATATATTTTATAGTCTATATCATATATAGTATATATAGCAAGTATATTATATATGTATATATTATAGCCTACATTTTATATATTTATACATACACATATCAAGTATATAGTAGAGAGGCCAGCTATAAAATATTTAGCTGTAGTGCAGAGTTGGCCCTATAGCAACAGTCTACCCTACTGCTCAGGTTACCTGCCATCTGGACCCTTTTAGTTTGATATTATCCTATGAGTAAAGGATTTGAGGAGCTGATTGAAGAGTGATCTTGTTAGCACTGTCTGCATAAGTAATAATCTCCTTCCGTTGGGGGGGTGTCATTGTTTTCCTGTTGAGGAATCTGTGAAAAATCTGTTCAGTCTGCCGAGCAGCTCCAACTGCATTGCTGCTGAGGGACTGCTTGGTCTTGTCAGTAAGAGAGAAGGAGAGATTTGTTTATTTTTTCAACATTATTTATCCACTGTGTGGTCCATCAATAGCATCTGGCACATAGTGAGATCTCTGAGCATTTGTTAAATTAAGAAATTATAGCAAGCAATGATATGCAAGTATTCTAAGACAATATAGTCAGTGATATTTATAGAAAATCCATATAGGGGAGACCTGAGTCGGGGGAGATAGAGAATATAAACAATGAAAAGGAGCTGGGTAGTGGAGTGGTGGTGCTTGGCTTTCATCCCAGCATTTGAGCAATAGAGGCAGAAAGATCTTTGTGAGTTCAAAGCTAGCCTAGTCTACATAGTGAGTTCTAGGAGAGCCAGGGCTGTTACACGGAAACACCTTATCTTTAAAAGAAAGAGAAAAAAGAAAAAATATGGAAATTTTTTTTAAAAAGGACAATTTTTTTAAAGGTACAGACTCATGAGGTATAGAGAAATATATCTGTGGCAATTTGAATGAGAATGGTCCCCAGAGTTCATATATTTGAACATCTGGTTCCCAGGTTTTGGATTGTTTAGGAAGGATTCGGAGGTGTGGCCTTCTTGGAGGAGATGTGTCAGATTCTATCACTGACAGAAGTCAGAGCTGGAATCTGTATGCAGGAATTGAGGCACAGAGGAGTGCTGTTTGCTGGTTTGCTTCTCTGTGGTTGTTCAGCCTGCTTTCTTTTACAGCCCAGGACCACCTGCTCAAGGGTGGCACCACCCATAGTGGGGTGGGACTATCAACATCAATCATCAATGAAGAAAATACATATACTGAGTCATCTATGGCCTAATCTGATGGCGGCATTTTCCTAAGTGAGGTTTCTTCCCAGATGACCCTAGTTTGTGCTACGTTGACAAAACACTAACCAGCACAGAGGAGATCAACAGTTTCTTTACTCTGAGTCTTGCCAGTGGAGTTAAGCAACGAAAATGGAGGTCACTATTCACTTACTCACAGAAAGAAATACAAGCTAAAATTGGGGGGTTTGATTATTTTCTGTGTAACAATTCAAACTCCATGACCTTCTGCATGTTGCTATTTCTCTTATTATTTCTGACCTAAGTGTTTCCAACCTAAGTCATGAAATTAATTTTTTTTAAAAAAATGTGTTTTGGTAGTCAGTGTACTAGTATAAATTGCCCAGACTTATTATTGATTCTTGTTATAGTCATCATTTACTCAAATATATCATGCTTGTGCACTTTCTTAAATACTCTTATCTCTGCTTAGGAGACCTTTCTTTGCATGTTGTCCACTGTAGAAATCCTATTCATCCAAATGGAGTTAACTGATCTTTTTCTGATATTTCTGTACCTGTTACATTCGTTCACACATAGACTAACCGTACAGAACCCCAAGGATTTTTTTTTAAAAAGAGACGTCTATCGCCTTTACATTAAATTTCTTTCTAAAAAAATCAATATATAGACTATTTCTGATTTCTCTAGGTTTGTTAGCACTTAAGACAAAGTTTGTTAGAATTCATTAAGTATTTAAAGATGTAGAATAAATATGAAAAGAATGGACAGTAAGAAAAAAGAAGTATAGAAATGGCATAGAGTGGGGCAAGTGTTGTAAACACACTTGCCTTGTAAGCACCAGGACATGAGTTTGTCTCCCCAGAGCCTATGTAAAAATGCCAAGCATGGTGGTATATGCTTTTCATTCTAGGGCTGAGGAGGTTGATGAGACAGGGGGCTCCCTGGGGCCTTCTGACCAGCCACGTTAGCCTAATTGGTAAAATCCAGGCCAAAGAAAGACCTTGTCTCAAAGGAGGTGGATCATGTTTCTGGGATGAGAATGACACCCCAAACTGTTGTCCTTCAGCCCAGCGTCTTACACACACACACACACACACACAACACACACACACACACACACACACACACACACACACACACACACACACACAGGGGGGGGGGAGCCATGACACAAACAATGTTTTATTTGATGTTGCTTTTCATTTGGGTCTATGCCTTATCCAAATCTGAACTCCTTATTAGACTTAAAATTGCGTATATTGAGTTTAATTGCTAATAATAAAGTCAATTTATCTCTATTAGGTTTTCCCCTTAGTTGATTATAAATTCACTTGAGGGAAGGCACAAATATTCTCTATATATTTTATTTGCTTTTAGATAAACTGTATATTCCTGATAGGAGAAGATGTGATTTTGTTTCCAAGATCATTTATTCAGGATACCCTTAATATTAAAACTAATAGCAATTTGCATAAGAAAAACGGATAGACTAGCAACAGTTTTATTTATTTAGAGCCTAGAATTTCTCCAGAGTTTAGAGCTATCACCAACACTAGACATCAAAAACATAATTTTATAGTAATTTAAGGGAGAGAAATTTGAATATTACTGTTAAGACCCTGGGAGCTAATTTCTTCAAGATCACTTGAAATCTTAACTCATTAAAGTTTGAAAAAAATCTCCTGAGGTACTTACAGTCACTATTCCCATTATGTTACTTGATTCAATTGAATGTCTTAGATTTTGTTAATAAGAGAAAACTTGAAGCTATTGCCAAAAGGACAGTCCATTTCTCATTTATTTTTGAGAAAAGATATTAAGTATCTCCTGAGGATACCTCAGCATTCTATCATGTAAGAGAAGGAAAAGGATTTTAAAAAATGAAAAGTTCCTGATCTAAAATATAAAGACACCAATTATGTGTACATGTTGCCAAAGTGTGCTGAATTTCACATTCAAGGGTTGAGTCAGACTTTTCAACAAAATCATTACAAGGATCGAATAGGCAACACTGAAGTGCTATCATTCCTATTATTGGCATTGCCATTGTTGTTACAGAAATGGTGACACGGCCCCCCATGTGTTGTTTCATCATTCAAATAAGGGAACTAGGCAATACTTTACAGTTATTTTTAGTAAAAACGATCAGACCCGAAAATCACGAAGAAAACACCTTTCAAAGCTCCTCACTGCATACTGACTGAGTCATCCCAAGAATAGAGAAATAACAGAAAAGGACAATTCAGGGAAGGAAATCTTTTATCCCATTTGGCTTGTCAGCACATCAGACAGTAATAACTGGTCAGATAAGTGGACACAACTAGAATGGAAGAATAGTCAGTATGATTAAAATCTGTCAATAGGACTAGAAATGGTATATTTGGTCATATGCTTTATCGTGTTTATTTGTTAATTTTGTCTAACATAGATAAGCTTAGGTGATTTTTTGATGTGATCCATTTTAAATGATCTCACCAGTGTCCTGGTGTGTTAAGTATAGCAGACAGCATTTGTAGTTTATATATTTGTTTACAATGTTATGGAAATGGTAGTTCATTATCTATACTGTTCAATACAGAATTGAGAGAAAGAGGTGAAGCTTACCACCAGCTCCTGGCAGCATGCTGTTGAAGGATCCTTTCTTGTTAATCCTAGGTACACGTCTTCAGTTCCCACCGTTTGTTGGAACACAATCTCATAACTGAAAAAAAATATCAGTTTCAATGACAAGACTCAGGTGAAAGAACAATTTCCTGTCACATCACACAAAACAAACAGAGGACTTTTGAGGTTATGTTAGCACAAAAACATAAAGAAAGGCACAGACTAAAATAGATTAAGTCCTCACTATTTTTCAAATATCTAGTAGTTCACAAAGGAATAGAAGCCTAGAAATTCAATCAAAACTCTAAACCCTGAGGGGCAGGACTGTATTTTTTTGTACATACTGTTTAAAACAATGCTTACTTGCTTCAGTTCTATGCCAAATGTGGGTTAAAGGAACTTACAGTACATGCCCAATAAAATTACAAGTAAAATCAAAACAAAACATTCCTTGAATAAACTGGCTCAGAAAAATACTGGACCCATACCTGCAGGATGGATGCATAGATAGAAAACTTCCTTTGATGACTTTAAACTACAATGTAAAGACAGTTCAGATTCAATCCTGCCTGTCGTTCACTATGTGACTTTGGTGACACTGTAAATGCACAGGCTTCTACATTTGTATGACTTATGGACGACACAGTTGTGAACAGATCTCTTTGGTTGTTTGTGCTTCTAAGCTTCTACAACAGAAACAGTGGTAGTATAATTCTGACAGCTGGACTATAGGATTTAGATTCAAGTCCAATGGGATGCTTTATACATGGAAGTCTTTCGTTTCTGCACACGCCCCTACACACAATTCACAAACACTTCCTTTGTTCTAGGGATAAAATGGATAGAAGCTCCCACCTAGAAGGTACACTAGTTCTTCCAATAGAATGAAACGATGATTCACAGGGTTTTTCTTTTCATCTTTCTCCCCCTCCCCCTCCTCTCTTTCTTCACTTCCTGTTCCTTCTTGTTCCTCTTGCTGCCCCTCTCTTCTTTCAGTGTTTGGGATCTAAATGGGGGCCTCACGCACACATGCTAGAGAGTGTTTTAGCAACGACCTATACTCTCAGATCTCTAAGCTATTTTTAAATTGTCAATTCCACCCAGAGAAATAGTGTGACAGCACATTATAAGGCTGGAAACTATGTTTACTCTCTTACAGTTCGTAAATAATAAAGTACAAGAATGAAGCAGAAATTCCCAAGTTTGAATGAGAGTATCAATAAGTAGCTGTTTGACATGGAATTCCTTTCTCTTAATAAGCTGTGATGTCTACCAAATATTTATAAAGGTTCATCCAGGTTAAGATAAAATGGAAGGAACTAAATTACATGCATGTTACTTCAAAATGAAATTTCTCAAGTTTCTGCACGTACCCTGAGCAAAAGGTACATTTTTCCTAGTTCATACTTCGTAGATTTGCCTTGGGGTCTCTAAGGCACCTCAGAGTTTATGTATCCAACACCAAACTGTTTTTCTCCATCTACAATCCTAAATAATAAGTTTAGCATCCTCTTTAATGCTTTCTTCCCATTCTTCATATTTAATCAATTACTAAATCTTCCTTCAAACTCCCTGAAGTAATAACTCTGTTCAAGCCAGTAACTCGGCTTAGGCCCTTATTATTTTCCCTTTGGTCACTTGCAATGCTTCTTTTTGTGACCTCCATGTTCTTTATCCATTTTCTTCCTTCCATATTAGGGCATTTTTGAAGTGTATATCCATAAGGTAAAAGAAAATCAAGATAAAAATTCTTGTAGAGCAGCTTTGCTCGTGTCGTGACTGGAGTTATTACTCACTTTGAACTTTGACAGATGCTCTCTCTGGAGAACTTCAAATGTCTGGATGAAAAGTGGACATTGACTCTAGTTTGGAGCTGGCTGCATATGGATGGGAGACATTTATTCTATAATATGACAAATGAGTGACTTTCATATAGATATGTGGGTACCACAAAACTTAAGGGTTACTTTATTCATTCTTTAGACATAGAAATATGTCACATGTCCAGCAGTAGAAGTTAATAGAAAACAAACTCAGTGGTGTCTCTGGAGGTTCTATGTCTCAAAAATGTCATACCAGAACTTTTTATTTGACTTTAACTTTATCTTTTTTTTAACTTATTTTTTCTCATTTTTACCCTACAAGTCTTTTGTGTACTATGGCTTCCAGCTTTGTGTTCCTGAATGTCAACAAGTGGGTCTCGGTGACTATATATGTTTCTTGTGACTTTTCCTTCTTCTTGTTTGTTGTGTTCTATTCCGTTGTGTTTGGTTTTTTAAATATTATTATATTTTATATTATATTATCCCTTAGAAGGCTGTTTAGTTTCTAATGAGAGCCATGAAGGGGTCGGATCTGAATTGTAGGCAAGTGAGGAGGGACTGGGAGGAGTAAAGTATAGGAAAACTGTAATCAGGATATATTAAATGAAAAGTACCTATTTTCATTTAAAAATTGGATTTACAATATAGGTATCCCAATATGAATTTTCTTTTGAAAGATCTAAAGTAAATTCTGTCAATTGAAAAACTAGATTTTTTTTTAAATAGGGTATCCAGAGCAGGATGAGAAGTTTGACATTTTTTTTTAAACTTTATTCCTTTTGAATGTGTTTATTTTGTAGTAAGTATGTGAATCACTTAACAAGTATTATACCTAAACTAGTTTACTTTTATTTTCATCTAACAACAAAGAGATGGATAATTTTCCAAAATATGATGTGAGACATTAAGATTATCTGCAAATTGTCTGATGCCTTTATCAGCAGGTTTTAAAAGAATGTTCATGGTGGGGGATGGCTAGTTTTATGTCAACTTAACGCATGTAGAGTCACTGGAGAGGAGAGAGCCTCAATTGAGGACATACCTCTGTAAAATCAAGCCATAACAAGCTTGCAGGGCATTTTCTTAATTAGTGATTGATTTGGGGGGATCCAGTCTGTTGTGGGTGGTATCACTCCTGGGTTGGTAGCCTGGGTTCTATAAGAAAGCAGGCTGAGGAAGCTGTCGAGAATAAGCCATGGCCTCTGAATCAGCTCCTGCCTCCAGGCTTCTGTCCTATGAGTCCTCTCCTGACTTCCTTTGATAAGGAACAGTGCTGTGGAAGTATAAGCAAAGTTCAGCCTTTTCTCCACAAACTGCTTTAGTCATCCTGTGTCCTCATAGCAATAGTAACTCTAACCAGGACATGGACCAAGAAAATAATAACATTCAGATAAATGGTTTTAAATCATGGATTTATTTATTTGAAAGCTGTATCTTTCCTTTCAAGTAATTATATGTGATCTACCATTGCATTTATTTTCAAAACTAATATAAAATTGTAATTTAAAAAATATTTTAGGCAGTTTTGGAGTTAGACGTAAAAATGTTGACAGATCATTTGTCATAAAAGTCTTTCAGAATAAAGTAGGCCAGACAAGAAGATGAACACTTGAAGGTAGAGAAAAGATCTTAGTTTGAGGCTAGCTCAAAGACTGGGGCCTTACCCACTCTAAAACAAAACACAAAACAAAGTGCCTAGAACTAATAGAAATGTGCTATGTTCCCCTCCCCACCCTCCCCCATTGCCGCCCTCCCCCAACAGTCTAGTTCACTGGGGTTCAGTCTTAGCAGGACCCAGGGCTTCCCCTTCCACTGGTGCTCTTACTAGGATATTCATTGCTACCTATGAGGTCAGAGTCCAGGGTCAGTCCATGTATAGTCTTTAGGTAGTGGCTTAGTCCCTGGAAGCTCTGGTTGCTAGCATTGTTGTACATAACACCCATAAGGAAGGGGAGGGGGGAGGGGGATGTTTGCCCGGAAACCGGGAAAGGGAATAACACTCGAAATGTATATAAGAAATATTCAAGTTAATAAAAAAAAAAAAAAGAAAGAAAAAAAAGAAAATGTGCTATGTATATGTATAATATACTATATGAGACTAGTAGGGTATACTATAACAAAGTACATTGTAAGTCAGCAATACTTGCTCTCTAGTTCAACGTGTTTTAAATGCTCAAGATTTTAAGGCATAAATGTTTAAATTCATTTAATCATGAATTTTATCTGTGTATGTAAATATTATTTTGGTGCCTTAAAAGAGTGAATTTTGATCAGAATGAAAAGACTTAGTATGAAAAGGCTGCAAAGCAAAGATTGAATTCCAGTTGCAAAATATACTGAATACTGAGCATAGCCCCGGAAGTTCTAGTGAATAAGTCTGCATAATAATTGATAATTGGAGTGAGGACATAGCCTTTTATTGAAGCTACAGAATACTGAGTAATTAAAAGTAGGTCTTTGACACACAAACATAGTATTGTCATTTGGAGTGTATGAATTTTTATAATTTAATGGCTGTTTTTCTCTCACTGGTAGTTCTCCATTAAACAAAACTGAAATTGAATATAAATTTCCTCTTGCTAAATAATAACTAATAGAAAGGCATTGTGTTTAATTAATTATTTGTTTTTGTTCTAGAACAGGAAAAATAATTGCGCATGATCTCTGTATGACACTGTAGTTTTATCTATTATGTGGTGCAATTCATTCATGAATTTTATAAAAATATAATAGTATCAGATGACACATCAACCTAAGTATCTAGACACATTCCTGATGTCATATGACTTACTCTGGGACTTCTCGAGCATCCCATATGTCATCATGCTCTGCTCCTTCTGGAACCTCTTCTGGACTCCAGATGTTCTCACTTTCATCACTCCTGGGGTCAGGAATGGCTGTGAAGGAAAGAGAGGAGATGACTGCAGCAGCTGCTTGCTCATGCTCTCCATACTCGCTTGGGACAGCACTGTTCCTGGTAATCACGAACTTACTTTTGGTCCACATAAACTAAATTATCAATATCAATATACACTAATACAATGTATGAATGTAATAATTACTAAAGAAAAGGCACCAAAGGAAAAAGAAAATAAGAAAATAAAACAATCTGTAACTAGATGGCATGGAGATAAAAAATAGCTATGCTGGTGGTATACATATTTTTTTCAAAGCACAAATATGGTGCTGTGTAAATTTTTTACATGAAAGAAAAAACTGAAGTGCAAGGAATCTGATTTGGATAGAGTTATACTATCATACATTTTGTTTTACTGTAAAAACCCGTTGATGCATTTCCTGTGTGTCCGTAATGCAATCTTACAAAAAGAAAATGTCAATTAAAGAAATAAAGAACAGTGTCTAGGATGATTACTTTTGAATGCAGTATTTTCCTACTACACATGTGCACTTTAAAGAAAATCTCAATCACTTGTCCTTTATGCAGAGCTAAGCAGGTGCTTTGGTTTTTCTGTGTCATCTTTAAGTGTTCAGTAAGCATGCAGATGCCCAGCTTGCATTTGTTCTCTTGGCACATCAATTGGAGACCTACGTTAGGCTCAGAATATTACTTTCAGTCCTTTTAAGCTTTCCCAGAAATGCACCTGATGGTCAGGTTTTCAATTCCACAATTCTTTGTAAATCATCTGTTTCTACCTGGCATGAGCTTTCTAAAGCCTAAGTGCAGGCTCATATAGAGCATTTTACATGTGACTCATTGACCTACAATTGTTGAGATTATTAGACCCACATTATTGGAAATATGGCAGTACAGAAATCCATCCAGATAGGAACTACTCTGTCAGGTAGTGAATATCTCTGGAGTAGGGCAAAAAGCCTCTTGAGTACGTACAGTAAAAATACCTGAAAATTTAAAAGCATCCTCAGACCTCATTTTATCCATTATTTTAAACATTTTTCTGTACACTATATTTTAAATCAGTTAATTCGATGAACAAACTGTGCATCCCCTTTCTGGTCATCCTCTGATAATTTTGATCAGGAACAACAGAATCAATGCTTTAACATTTTCAAAGGTTTGTAAAATATTCAGTTCTGTGACAATATATACACAAAAATGTTTGAGTATCGAAAAAACGATTTCTTACTTTCTTGAATTGTGATTTTGTACAGTGTTAGATGAGTAATGCTAACCCTGAACTACAATCCTAGGCCCTGGGTCAGGAACGTTCTAAGGAACCCCCTGAATTCCCTTCAGAAGAATTTCAGTGTGGGGTAAAATTGCATAGCTATTTGGCTTACTTTCTTCTTCAGAACACAACTTCGATTTCCTTTGTAGTCTCAAAGATTATCATATTGCCTGGCACTTAACAGATTCTCAATAAATATTTACTGAACTTGTATTAATAAATTGGTTTTGGGAAACTGCTATTCTAAAGGGCTTGAGGTCCCTATAGTCGCCACAGAAGAAGAGCAATGTGCCTACACTGAGGCCTCCTAATGGATGAGCTCCCCAGGCTTCTATCTCAAAAAATGTGCTAAGGAATGCAGACAATTCGAGGCAAAATTATCTTCCTTATTAGAAACTTACTAACCTGTAGCAGAAGTAAAATGACATCTTCGTATGTCAGTGGCAGCTAATCGTGAGAACAATTGCTTCAACTCACCTCTTCAACTTTTAAAGACTGCATGCTTGTTTTGAGTTGAGAAATTAAAAATTAATTTGTTGTCATGTGCAACATGATGTTAAGTAGGATGACGAAGTCAAGTCATATGTATTACTTCACATATTTTTCATTTGTGGTGAAAACCCTCAAGATATACTTCATAGTAATCTGAAGTATCTAATACAATGTCATTTAATGAATTCCTCTTGTGAAATATGAGTTTTTATTACTCTCTGACTTTGCTGAGGAAAATTCTATATTGATTCTATTTATGTATTTTTACTTTATAAAATAACACCTTTGGACTCTTTTGCTTTAGGGTGGTCCAATATTCCCAGGGCCCATGGCTCTAATAGTAGACGAGCATTGTCCCTTGGAAAGAAGAACAGAAGTCCAATATTCTGTAACTACTCTTTTATAATAAATATCACTAATAATTTAAACATGTCAAGTTTTCTAAACACTAAGAAAGTTCCACTTTAATTCTTCACTACTGTTATACAATACAGACACAAATGCCAACCACTATGTTCAATGTGTTTTCCTTGTCCTTTCGGACAAAAAGTATTTTAGCTTAATAGACTCTGAGGTCAATTGATTTTTTTTTTTTTTGAACTAAATCCCTGGTTCCAGCCCAGTGAATCATGCATCCCTTGGGAGAGGAGGACTGAGACACATTCATCTCTATGAAGGTTAGACCCAAGTATTAGGAGAAAAACATTGGCACTTTGGGGTTCAGTCAGTGTTTGGTTATAGTTAAATGAAAGACAGACTTAAGGGAGCATTCTATTGAAATGAAAGTAAACAGAAGCTAAGAAGTTAGACATCAAAGGAACCATTTAAAAGTCCCAGTAAGGGCTCTCTGCACACATTGCTGATTCCAGAGGAAAACACCGGAGGCCATCTGGAACCCTGGTGCACGGAGGCTCCCGGAAGAGGCGGCGCAGATCTTCCCGGTTGCTGCCACTGCAGAGAGCCCGTGGGCAGCACCCCGAGAGCGAACTTGAGCCTCGGGACCACAGGTAAGACCAACTTTTCTGCTGCAAAAAGCGCCTGGTGATCTCGGGACACCGCGGAGGCAGAATTCCTCTAGGACGGCACGTCCTGTGTTTACGGAAGTCCAACACCCTCGGATCCCGGCCCGCAGCAGCTCTCTGCTCCCAAAACCCGTGGGAGAGAGACCTCACCGCCTGGTCAGGTGGGCACTCCTGAGGCTGCAGAGCGGAAGAGACCACCAACACTGCCCACCCCTGCCCACATCCCTGGCCCAAGAGGAAACCGTATAAGGCCTCTGGGCTCCCGTGGGAGAGGGCCCAGGAGAGGCAGGAGCCCTGCCTGAGACACCGCCGGAACCTGAAGGAAACAGACCGGATAAACAGTTCTCTGCACCCAAATCCCGTGGGAGGGAGAGCTAAACCTTCAGAGAGGCAGACACGCCTGCGAAACCAGAAGAGACTGCTCTCTGCACATATTGCTGATTCAGAGGAAAACACCGGAGGCCATCTGGAACCCTGGTGCACGGAGGCTCCCGGAAGAGGCGGCGCAGATCTTCCCGGTTGCTGCCACCGCAGAGAACCCGTGGGCAGCACCCCGCGAGCGAACTTGAGCCTCGGGACCACAGGTAAGACCAACTGATCTGCTGCGAGTGACCTGCCTGGTGAACTCAAGACAGGCCCACAGGAACAGCTGAAGACCTGTAGAGGGGCAAAACTACACACACGAAAGCAAAACACTCTGTCCCCATAACTGGCTGAAAGAAAACAGGAAAACAGGTCTACAGCACTCCTGACACACAGGCTTATAGGACAGTCTAGCCACTGTCAGAAATAGCAGAACAAAGTAACATTAGAGATAATCTGATGGCGAGAGGCAAGCGCAGGAACACAAGCAACAGAAACCAAGACTACATGGCATCATCGGAGCCCAATTCCACCACCAAAACAAACATGGAATATCCAAACACACCAGAAAAGCAAGATCTAGTTTCAAAATCATATTTGACCATGATGTGGAGGGACTTCAAGAAAGACATGAAAGAACTCCTTAGAGAACAAGTAAAGCCTACAGAGAGGAATGTAAAAATGCCTGAAAGAATTCCAGGAAAACATAAATAAAACAAGTAGAAGCCCATAGAGAGGAGACACAAAAATCCCTGAAAAATTCCAGGAAAACATAAATAAACAAGTAGAAGCCCATAGAGAGGAGACACAAAAAATCCTGAAAGAATTCCAGGAAAACACAATCAAACAGTTGAAGGAATTAAAATGGAAATAGAAGCAATCAAGAAAGAACACATGGAAACAACCCTGGATATAGAAAACCAAAAGAAGAGACAAGGAGCTGTAGATACAAGCTTCACCAACAGAATACAAGAGATGGAAGAGAGATCTCAGAGCAGAAGATTCCATAAAATCATTGACTCAACTGTCAAAGATAATGTAAAGCGGAAAAGCTACTGGTCCAAAACATACAGAAATCCAGGACTCAATGAGAAGATCAAACCTAAGGATAATAGGTATAGAAGAGAGTGAAGACTCCCAGCTCAAAGGACCAGTAAATATTTTCCAACAAAATCATAGAAAAAAATTTCCCTAACCTAAAAAGAGATACCATAGGCATACAAGAAGCCTACAGAACTCCAAATAGATTGGACCAGAAAAGAAACACCTCCGTCACATAATACTCAAAACAGTAAACGCACAAAAATAAAGAAAGAATATTAAAAGCAGTAAGGAAAAAGGTCAAGTAACATATAAAGGCAGACCTATCAGAATCACACCAGACTTCTGCCAGAAACTATGAAGGCCAGAAGATCCTGGACTGATGTCATACAGACCCTAAGAGAACACAAATGCCAGCCCAGGCTACTGTATCCTGCAAAACTCTCAATTAACATAGATGGAGAAACCAAGATATTCCATGACAAAACCAAATTTACACAATATCTTTTCTACAAATCCAGCACTACAAAGGATAATAAATGGTAAAGCCCAACATAAGGAGGCAAGCTATACCTAAGAAGAGGCAAGAAACTAATCGTCTTGGCAACAAAACAAAGAGAAGAAAAGCACACAAACACAACCTCACATCCAAATATGAATATAACAGGAAGCAATAATCACTATTCCTTAATATCTCTCAACATCAATGGCCTCAACTCCCCAATAAAAAGACATAGATTAACAAACTGGATACGCAACGAGGACCCTGCATTCTGCTGCCTACAGGAAACACACCTCAGAGACAAAGACAGACACTACCTCAGAGTGAAAGCTGGGAAACAACTTTCCAAGCAAATGGTCAGAAGAAGCAAGCTGGAGTAGCCATTCTAATATCAAATAAAATCAATTTCCAACTAAAAGTCATCAAAAAAGATAAGGAAGGACACTTTATATTCATCAAAGGAAAAATCCACCAAGATGAACTCTCAATCCTAAATATCTATGCCCCAAATACAAGGGCACCTACATACATAAAAGAAACCTTACTAAAGCTCAAAACACACATGGCACCTCACACAATAATAGTAGGATTTCAACACCCCTCTCATCAATGGACAGAATCATGGAAACAGAAATTAAACAGAGACGTAGACAGACTAAGAGAAGTCATGAGCCAAATGGACTTAATGATATTTATAGAACGTTCTAACCTAAAGCAAAGGATATACCTTCTTCTCAGCTCCTCATGGTACTTTCTCCAAAATTGACCATATAATTGGTCAAAACGGCCTCAACAGGTACAGAAAGATAGAAATAATCCCATAGTGCTATCGGACCACTACGCCTAAAAGCTGGTCTTCAATAACAATAAAGGGAAGAATGCCCACATATGCTTGAAATTGAACAATGCTCTACTAAATGATAACCTGGTCAAGGAAGAAATAAAGAAAGAAATTAAAAACTTTTTAGAATTTAATGAAAATGAAGGTACAACATACCCAAACTTATGGGACACAATGAAAGCTGTGCTAAGCGGAAAACTCATAGCGCTGAGTGCCTGCAGAAAGAAACAGGAAAGAGCATATGTCAGCAGCTTGACAGCACACCTAAAAGCTCTAGAACAAAAAAAAAAATACACCCAGGAGGAGAAGGCAGGAAATAATCAAACTCAGAGCTGAAATCAACCAAGTAGAAACAAAAAGGACCATAGAAAGAATCAACAGAACCAAAAGTTGGTTCTTTGAGAAAATCAACAAGATAGATAAACCCCTAGCCAGACTAACGAGAGGACACAGAGAGTGTGTCCAAATTAACAAAATCAGAAATGAAAAGGGAGACATAACTACAGATTCAGAAATTCAAAAAATCATCAGATCTTACTATAAAGCCTATATTCAACAAAAACTTGAAAATCTACAGAAATGGACAATTTCCTAGACAGATACCAGTACCAAAGTTAAATCAGGAACAGATAAACCAGTTAAACAACCCCATAACTCCTAAGGAAATAGAAGCAGTCATTAAAGGTCTCCCAACCAAAAAGAGCCCAGGTCCAGACGGGTTTAGTGCAGAATTCTATCAGACCTTCATAGAAGACCTCATACCAATATTATCCAAACTATTCCACAAAATTGAAACAGATGGAGCACTACCGAATTCCTTCTGAAGCCACAATTACTCTTATACCTAAACCACACAAAGACCCAACAAAGAAAGAGAACTTCAGACCAATTTCCCTTATGAACATCGGCGCAAAAATACTCAACAAAATTCTGGCAAACCGAATCCAAGAGCACATCAAAACAATCATCCACCATGATCAAGTAGGCTTCATCCCAGGCATGCAGGGATGGTTTAATATAAAGAAAACCATCAACGTGATCCATTATATAAACAAACTGAAAAAACAAAACCACATGATCATTTCATTAGATGCTGAGAAAGCATTTGACAAAATTCAACACCCCTTCATGATAAAAGTCCTGGAAAGAATAGGAATCCAAGGTCCATACCTAAACATAGTAAAAGCCATATACAGCAAACCAGTGGCTAACATTAAACTAAATGGAGAGAAACTTGAAGCAATCCCACTAAAATCAGGGACTAGCAAGGCTGCCCACTCTCTCCCTACTTATTCAATATAGTTCTTGAAGTTCTGGCCAGAGCAATAAGACAACAAAAGGAGGTCAAGGGGATACAGATTGGAAAAGAAGAAGTCAAAATATCACTATTTGCAGATGATATGATAGTATATTTAAGTGATCCCAAATATTCCACCAGAGAACTACTAAAGCTGATAAACAACTTCAGCAAAGTGGCTGGGTATAAAATTAACTCAAATAAATCAGTAGCCTTCCTCTACACAAAAGAGAAACAAGCCGAGAAAGAAATTAGGGAAATGACACCCTTCATAATAGACCCAAATAATATAAAGTACCTCGGTGTGACTTTAACCAAGCAAGTAAAAGATCTGTACAATAAGACACTTCAAGACACTGAAGAAAGAAATTGAAGAAGACCTCAGAAGGTGGAAAGATCTCCCATGCTCATGGATTGGCAGGATTAATATAGTAAAAATGGCCATTTTACCAAAAAGCGATCCTACAGATTCAATGCAATCCCCATCAAAATACCAATCCAATTCTTCAAAGAGTTAGACAGAACAATTTGCAAATTCATCTGGAATAACAAAAACCCAGGATAGCTAAAACTATCCTCAACAATAAAAGGACTTCAGGTGGAAACACTATCCTTGAACTCAAGCAGTATTACAGTATTACAGAGCAATAGTGATAAAAAAACTGCATACTATTGGTACAGAGACAGACAGATAGACCAATGGAACAGAATTGAAGACCCAGAAATGAACCCACACACCTATGGTCACTTGATTTTTGACAAAGGAGCCAAATCCATCCAATGGAAAAAAGATAGCATTTTCAGCAAATGGTGCTGGTTCAACTGGAGGTCAACATGTAGAAGAATGCAGATCGATCCATGCTTATCACCCTGTACAAAGCTTAAGTCCAAGTGGATCAAGGACCTCCACATCAAACCAGACACACTCAAACTAATAGAAGAAAAAACTAGGGAAGCATCTGGAACACATGGGCACTGGAAAAATTTCTGAACAAAACACCAATGGCTTATGCTCTAAGATCAAGAATCGACAAATGGGATCTCATAAAACTGCAAAGCTTCTGTAAGGCAAAAAGGACACTGTGGTTAGGACAAAATGGCAACCAACAGATTGGGAAAGATCTTTACCAATCCTACAACAGATAGAGGCCTTATATCCAAAATATACAAAGAACTCAAAAGTTAGACCGCAGGGAGACAAATAACCCTATTAAAAATGGGGTTCAGAGCTAAACAAAGAATTCACAGCTGAGGAATGCCGAATGGCTGAGAAACACCTAAAGAAATGTTCAACATCTTTAGTCATCAGGGAAATGCAAATCAAAACAACCCTGAGATTTCACCTCACACCAGTGAGAATGGCTAAGATCAAAAACTCAGGTGACAGCAAATGCTGGCGAGGATGTGGAGAAAGAGGAACACTCCTCCATTGTTGGTGGGATTGCAGACTGGTACAACCATTCTGGAAATCAGTCTGGAGGTTCCTCAGAAAATTGGACATTAAACTGCCTGAGGATCCAGCTATACCTCTCTTGGGCATATACCCAAAAGATGCCCCAACATATAAAAAAGACACGTGCTCCACTATGTTCATCGCAGCCTTATTTATAATAGCCAGAAGCTGGGAAGAACCCTGATGCCCTTCAACAGAGGAATGGATACAGAAAATGTGGTACATCTACACAATGGAATATTACTCAGCTATAAAAAACGAGTTTATGAAATTTGTAGACAAATGGTTGGAACTGGAAAATATCATCCTGAGTGAGCTAACCCAATCACAGAAAGACATACATGGTATGCACTCATTGATAAGTGGCTAATAGCCCAAATGCCTGAATTACCCTAGATGCCTAGAACAAATGAAACTCAAGACGGATGATCAAAATGTGAATGCTTCACTCCTTCTTTAAAAGGGGAACAAGAATACCCTTGGCAGGGAAGAGAGAGGCAAAGATTAAAACAGAGACTGAAGGAACACCCATTCAGAGTCTGCCCCACATGTGGCCCATATATATACAGCCACCCAATTAGATAAGATGGATGAAGCAAAGAAGTGCAGAAGTATAGATCGCTCCTGAGAGACACAGCAGAATACAGCAAATACAGAGGCGAATGTCAGCAACAAACCACTGAACTGAGAATAGGACCCCGTTGAAGGAATCAGAAAAGAACTGGAAGAGCTTGAAGGGGCTCGAGACCCCATATGTACAACAATGCCAAGCAACCAGAGCTTCAGGGACTAAGCCACTACCTAAAGACTATACATGGACTGACCCTGGACTCTGACCTCATAGGTAGCAATGAATATCCTAGTAAGAGCACCAGTGGAAGGAAGCCCTGGGTCCTGCTAATACTGAACCCCAGTGAACTAGACTGTTGGGGGAGGGCGGCAATGGGGGAGGGGGAGGGAACACCCATAAGAAGGGAAGGGGAGGGGGATGTTTGCCTGAAACCGGAAAGGAATAACACTTTCAAGTGTATATAAGAAATATTCAAGTTAATAAAAAAAAAAAAGTCCCAGTAACTTTTTATCTCTTCCTACTTTGGGAATGAAATATATCTCTTTCCCACACTTCCTAATGCAGTAACTCCCACATCATAGTGTCAGGTGAATGCCAAACCACTTCTGTTTTCATATGGCCACATGCTTATTTTTGCTATCTTTTTATTAAAATTTTTTAGTGTGCATACCCTTACAGAACAATCTTCACTCTTTCCAAGTCAGTGCGACACATATTTACCCCATCACTTCACTGGCTTCTTTCAGGGATTCTTTGCTATTTCAAGACAACTCAATTTCTTCCTAATTGTTCATTCTAACATCAGACTCTGAAGTACTTATTACTGACAGTCAAAATAGCCCTATTTCCTTGGAGCCTGGCAAAGTACCACCTCTACCTGTCCCCCTTTTTAGTTCTTTCCCTCATCACCCAGGACTTCAGACATGCACAGAAGTTGCAAAGTCTTGTTTGGGTGAGAAGAGTTAATATTTGTCCCAGCAGCTCACCTGGGTCTTTATGATGCTAAACTATTCCAACAGTTATAAATCACAAAATAATAGGTAATCTCTCTACAGTGTGAGAGATGGTTACTACTGTTTTTCAAATGGAGATTTAAAAGCTTTGTGTGAGGAGTTAAGAAACTACCGATATTTTTATGTGAAAATCCCAATAGTATTCTGGACCTTTCTTTCTCTGTGTTTAATCACCGAGGTCACATGAATGTGTGGTACTTTTATTAAATTATTAATCACCAGAATACTAATAGTCAATCAGAGCAAAGCGGTTCTTGGAACATAAGGGCCTCTTATTTTGCAGTGTCTCTTTCCACAGAAAATTTAAATCAGTAGAAATGAAACCGTGAACATTTTAGCAAAAATTGATATGCTCTTCATGGACAGTTATGATCGGATGAGCATATGAGAGCGGAGGGGAGTTCCAATTTATGAACTTAATGAAAAGAACTGATTAAAAATAAAATTTCAAGTGAGAAGATAGAGTGAAATTTTAAAATATCACCTGGTAATTGTTTCTATAAGGACATCATTTAATCCTGTACCATGCACCCTCAGCCAATTATCAAAGAAATTGGTCATTCCAATTCATGCCACTTTGTAATACTGAAGAGATTTTGAACAGCCTTGTCACGGTGTCTGAAGATTGGTGGGATCTTATTTCCCATAAGTCTTGAGATTCCCCTCAGGAGTTTGAAAAACAACAGACTCTCTTCCCGATCTCCCAGAGACTTAACAATTCATTTAGAAGAGGGATCGTGTAAATGAACCAGTGTGTGTGCAACAGTTCTCTTGCTGTTTTTCAGAGTCCATTTTAGAAAACACATCACTCTTGCAATCATTTCCTGGTTCTCAGGATGAATACATGTTAAAAATGAAAGGCATTTTCCCTCCAGGAAAATTTAATAGTTCAGTAGGAACATTAATTCTTCTCCCACTGTACTGAATCTCTGATTCTATACCCTCTTAATGCTATCTGTACAGAGATGTCTGAATGACCAATTATCTCAAAATTGCTTATAACCCACATATACACAATCATATATTATTATGGTAATTTTCTATTATGAATTGTGCAATTCAGTAAAATGATGTTATAGTCTCTATTTTCATAAACACTCATCTTTCCTCCTGGAAATATCCCTAGATGAAAATAACCATCCCTAGATATAAATACTAAAGGCAAGAGGCTTTGTAACCAGGGCCGATCTTTACCTCTGCATCAGTGCCAATTGCAAGTTCTGCTCAACAATATTAAGGGCTTCTGTTTTTCAGATACTTAATATGCTCTATGTAGTATAAGGCCGCCTTTTCCAGGATGTGTGTTCTGGAAATTTAGCATCCTATTTCAACTTGGATAGCAAAATCAACTTGTTTTCCCAACTTCATGGATACATTGCACCTAACATTTTCCTCTGTGTCTTATTTGTCATATATATTTAGTGCTATTATTAATGTCTTGATTTTTCTTTGTTTGGCTCTACTAAGGCTTTCTCTAAATCTTCATGTCTCCTTACCTTGACTCCAAACTGACTTAGTAGTCCCCTCCTACAAATTTTATTTCCATTTAATATCTTACTTAATTCTGGTCCATTTTACCTAATGAAGGTGGATATTGACCTGGGCCACTGTGTTTATGGCCCATTCATAAAATACTTGGTTTTCATACTACGTCAAAAAATTTGGAAAAAATAAATTGATATATACTTTCATTGAACATGGTTTATTTGTGGTCATAGTGAGTAAATTCATTAAAACACTTTTATACAAATTGAAATATTCTGATATATTAGAATAATTATACACTGAACTTGTATCATCATGGCTAGTCTAATTGACAAAGTTCATTTTTATTTATGGAGGGGAGGGTGAAATGGGCATTATATAATGCTGTTTTGGTTATCCAGGAAAGAATAGCAGTGGTCTTAAATTGGTAACTCTTCTATCCTAAATGAGGGCCATCTTGCTGCCACAAGGCTTTAAGGTGTTACCTTTCCAGGTGTTACCAAATGAAAATCACCTGATCAAACACGATATATTTATTTAAGCATGTACTGGGAAGCCCCTATTAGTAGACAGTAGCTATTTTTCCTATTATTTGGCTCGAAGTATTTTTCTGTTTTCATATGCAGATTTTTTAAAAAAATAAGAGACTTGGATTGGGAGATCAATTAATACTGCATAATTGAAAATATTTGCTTTGTAGCAATATTGTCTAGGCATAAACAATCCTAGCTACTGCTCTTTGTAATAGTTGTCAAGCATTCTTTGACCATAAATATAAGTGACAAACATTTTGAAATGTGGCTACCGCTACCATAGTTACAGAACTATTTTCCTATTCAGTGTTCAGGTGGTGTAGAAAAAAATGTAATTATGCTTGCTAGAAATGTACGAGAGGTTATAGTCTCATGCATAATAAGCCTTCCAGCCTCCTATGCATGTATCAGATGACACAGTTCTGCTCCCACAACAAGATGGGAACGAGTTGTTCAAATACAGTTCCACAATTAATTTAATACAATTAATTTATCTTTAAGTATATGATCACCTGTTGAAAATCAAAATCATCCTCTTCTTCGGGATTCAGGAGACTGGACAGTGCTTGCAGGGCCGAGGCAGAAGACAGTGTCTCAAATCGCATATTTTTAGCTTCCATGTTCTTTGTTTCCAACTTCCCTGTTTCTATGTTCTCAGCTTCTGCATTTTCTGATTCCATATTCTGAGGAGGAGGGAGATCATACGTGCTTTTTACTTTTCTCATGTAGCCTTTCTTTTACTGTGTCACTCCACTGCCTCTGTCATATTTGCAAATGCTTATAAGCTCCTGCACACATGTAGTTTGCTAAGTCCCAGAACCCAGGGAAGAGAGTAAACCCAAGCATTGAGCCTGCTTTACTAAAACTTCTTTCTTTTTTCTTTTTTTTTTCTTTTTTTTTTGGAGCTGGGGACCGAACCCAGGGCCTTGCGCTTGCTAGGCAAGCGCTCTACCACTGAGCTAAATCCCCAACCCCTTTACTAAAACTTCTTATTCAGTCTCAGCAGCACACACGAGTTTCTCCCTAAGTGGGTCTTGTTTTTCAGTGTGTGTAAGAATGACCAGAATAAAAAGCTTTAGATATGGCTCAGTTATAAAACGCTTGCCTACCATGTTCAAAGGCCCAGGTTCAATTCCCAGCATTGCAAAAAGCAGAGAGAGAATCCACTTGGTGACTTGATTAAAAGGACAACTTGTTAGAGGCTGTGTACTTGTATTGGGGGACACAGTTTTTAGACTATTTTTTAACATGTTTCATATCTGCTGTATATTCCAATTAGTGAACTAAAAAAGATTTTGCCCCAGGGATATACCCAGATAACCTTTACTTATTTCATATATTTGCCTCGGGTAAATGTGTACCTCTTTGCTTCATTTATTCTGTTAATTAACCTCTGATGAGACCTAGCCTTACACTGACATTTGAAATGAGCATTGGCTCATTTTAGTGAAATTCATGAACAAAGAAGCACGTGTTTTTATGATTATAACAGCAATACTGAATCCTGTCATCCTAGTAGCAATTTTGAAAATAATCCCTGCAGTTACATCCACAGCAGGACAGTTAAGATCTTTAAAAAATACATCTTGGAGGTGTCAGACTTTAATGAGGAGCCTGGAAAGGACTGGAGAGTTGTGCTTATTGTTGCCAAAATGGGCAAAATCGAAATAGGTATCTTTCCCATAATTTTACAGATATTTTTGAAACATCATTTTATAAACTTCACTCCCAGAGAACATTTCTCTAGCTGTTTTAATTACACATGAAAAATTTTCCATTATACCTAGAGTGGTAATAAAAGTCCTGATATAGTCACTTGTCAAAATTGACCTGTATGGACGGTATTTTCCAAGTCTTATTTTATAAATATTTTTTTTTACTTTTTTGTTGAATATATAACTGATTTGGGGATGTTAAGGGTATAAAAAATGTTAGCTACTTCTCTATTTATAATATGCAGAGGCAAAATATCACACTGGCTAAAATAAGAGGCTGGGGTCATGATGTTTGGAATTTGATCCTTCATGGACTTCTTAGCTCTTTGGCTTTGAAAAATTATTTAAATTCTCCCCACCTAAATTTCTTTATCTGGAAAGTAGGAGATAACAGTAGCGTCTATCTCTTTGAATTGTTACAATTAAGTAGCTTAATACATATAAAGGAGTCTGGACTAGTACTTGTTGCATAGTAAATATGCAACCTATGTTAGCTATTATTATTTCTTTAAAAGTTTCATTTTCTTGGACATGAATTTCACTTTTAATGGTAATGTATCCTACATTAGTGATAAAGATCATTACATTGGAAACTCATTAAATCAGAAAAACTGAAATATAAGGTAACAAAGCAACCTCTCTCACAGTCTGGTGTGCTAGGAAATGAATAATTGACACATATGAAATCAAACAGAGAGGGTTCTGTTTATATTTTAAAATTCTTCTTTGATTATGTGTTCATTAAATATTTAGCCAACATAGAAAGCAAAGTGTTTACTGAAATATTTTCTACCTTTGACAGTGAAAGGGAAAAAACACACCCAGTAGCAGATATAATTAGAATCCTGCCTAGAAATTGTACAATGACGTGTTTAAGAAACAAACATAATGGAATTGTTTCTTACATCAACATTACTTACTCTACAAACTTTCTAACATGATGGTCAATTATTCAGTTCCAATGCTGGTAGCTGCTTAAATATGAAAGGCTATACAGCATCATTATTATCTAGACTATAGTACCCACTGATAGTTGTATGATCAGGAGGCTTCTGAGACTCAAATAGGGAGTCAGAGAGAGAAAAAACAAACAAACAAACCATTAAGCTAAGCTGTAAGAAAGATATTCAGAAGTTCCAAATATAGCATCTGATGTAGCCATAGCAAGAGCTACTCAAATAATCCTCTCTGTCTAGCAGGATTTCCTGGATGTAGAGAGATATTCCAAGTGACGTGGAACCCCAGCTCATGTGGGGGTATAGGAAGGGTCTAGTTATTGAGAAATGCCAGGGGTTTGGACACTACTAGATACATATTCAGAATAAGACAGGGATCAAAATTCCAGAGGGAAATAGTAACTGAGCCAGGCCCTGCATTGGGGGCTTTCTGCCATCCAGCAGCCACAGGGGAGGTGATGAAGGAAGATTTGGGCTCACAAAGTATATGGAATACAGGATTGAGAAAAAAAAACAAATTAACTCTAAATTTCTACCAGTTACTTGGGAAGGCTGTGACTGGCTTTGGGGTGGGAACAGGGCAGTGAGGGCACTGAGAAGCTGTACACATAGAAAGAGCATCTTCAAAACCACAGCTGGGATTTGGCCAGCAGTTGATAAATAGTGAATGAAATATGATTAAATTCATAGGAATGTGGCACATCAAAATAGTAACCTTGGAAGGTCACATACTGATGTAAATTATACCATCAATGCTCAAAATATTTTAGAAATTGTCTTTTCTCTTGGCATTCCCTTCATAAGTATCACTAAGAAAATAGATATCATTACGGCATCATTCAGTTTGATTACACATCAGATTTGTCTCTGAGTGACTTCCAGATATATCTAAATATCTACATTCAAAATATGAAGATTTGCTTTCTTGAGAATATTAAAAGGAATATGATACAGGCCTCAAGGCAGTTCTAAAAATACCAGTCTTAAATGCAATTGGAGCAATAGCAACATTATTAGAATAGTATACTAGCCACTCAAAGTGACTGCATTGAAGGAATGACACATCTTGGGGTATAGGTCTGTGTTTAAAAATCCTTCACGGGGTTGGGGATTTAGCTCAGTGGTAGAGCGCTTGCCTAACAAGCGCAAGGTCCAGGGTTCGGTCCCCAGCTCCGAAAAAAAAAGAAAAAAGAAAAAAATCTTTCACAAAAAGTCTTAGTAATATTTTATATATCTGAAACATATTTGCAATTGGACTTCCAAATCCCATTGGACTCACACTGTAGCTAATTGGATTCAAAATTTGATATAATGGACACGTTTACAAAAGTAATATTCCACTATGTGAAATGTAATAACAATCTGTAAGCAAGTATTTCACTATGTGAAATGTAATAACAATCTGTAAGCAAGTAATTAGTCCTGATAAATTTGACAATAAAATTTGAGACACAAAAGAATCACAAGTATTTTTAGAATAACTAAATAGCTCAAAATATCAAAAAGAAATCAATTATATGAAATATTGAAAAGCCTTAAAACCAATGAAAATGAAAATGCTACTAACCTTTTAGAAGTTCGGCAAGCCAAAAATAATATTAAATTAAAAGAGTTAGCAAAGCTCATTTGTCATGATTACCATATTAAAAAAGAAAAGAAAACATGCTTTTGAATTTTTTGTCAGCTTAATACAATCTCAAGTCTAGCAATCGGTGATTTCAGGATATAAACTCTGCCTAATTTTCTGCCTTTCTCACACAATCTTCTCCAACATATATATGTTCTACTTTATGTTAATAATGTACCCTCTAACTTGCAGCCTTTAAATTTCACAGTATATTTTTCTAATTACTAGACCACTAGGGCAGACTAGTGTGGTGATATTTTTAAGAAAAAAATTCTAAAGGTATTGAGCCTATATTTCAATGCAACATTTATAATTCTTTTATCACATTTCTTTTTGACAATTCTATACATACAATCCCATAATGAATTCTGATTACTTTTTCCTCAACATCCTTCCTTATCTTGATCCTATCCCTGTCATCCTTCCCCTCCTCCCCTCTATCAGTTCCTTTCCCAGATTCATGATTTTGGGGAGGGGGGGTATGTTAGCCATTTAGTTTAACCAGGGCCTTCTGTGTGACCACTGAATTTGAACTATCCATTGGAGCTTAGTAGAGTCATCATTGACACAAAGTGAACAAGTCTCCCTTCCTGAATTATCTAATAGTTTGGCAGTGAGAATTGGGGCTCCCTAGTCCATTTTCCATACATACCTTAATATTGACAGGAATATTTTAAATAGGCCGATAGTAGGATAGGGTTGTGGTATAAAGTACTTGCCTAAAATCCTGTATGAGGCCTTGAGCTTGATTCTAAGCAAGCAGGAGGCCGGGTGTGGCAGGGTGGTAAAATGATGAGAGAGAGCAAAGAATCTTTTTCTTGAAATGTGGCCACTCGGAAACTAATTTTTTAAGTCCATGTGTTTTCTTTCTTCCACTCCCCAGTCTATTTTGACCAGCCAATACAAAAAGCAGTGTTCCCAGACAGAGCTTTGATTTCCTTACATCAGCCTGAGTCTTTACAGCCTTCACAAATGAAAATGTAGTTGGGGGACCTGTCTGGCTAACCAGTTAAAACAACAGTCTGGAACTAGCTCAAACCAAAACACTGGGACCAGTTAGGGACTAAAAGTGTTAACCAAGAAGGCTCAAGAGATCCATAACACTGAGGCAGTATCTAGTCAGTCTTTCTTGTCTGTCTATCCGTCCATCTGTCTGTCTATTGGCCTCCATACATGACATTAATAAGAAAGACTATTTAGCTTTTAACTACTTGGAGAAAAGGCAACACCAGCATATTTTACTAAGTACGTACAGTAAATGAAACCAGGAAATGGAAGAATAAAAACAACTCACCAAATATAGCTAGGGGTGTAGCTCTAGGGTAGAGTGCTTGCTAAAAGTGGAAGAAGGCCTGAATTGGATCCCAGGTGCTGCAAGAACAACAATAAATCATCAAATAGCATCCTGTTTGAATTTTGGTAAATAGGTGAAGCCATAGCCCCAAGGAAAAACTAGTTGATGACTGAATGACTTTAAATATTTCAAAGTCTGTTTATCCTCCAAATGAATTTTGCCATTTCTCTTACAACTTTGCTTATATATCTTATTTATCAATTCTAAAAGTATTGAAACTCTTCTGAAAATGCAAAGGTATGATCTCTGCCCATGTCTGAATTAAGTAATAATATTCTGGCTAGTTGTTTGTTTGTTTTTTTTCTATTTTTGGTGATGGTTTAGAATTGAATCTGGGCCCTTATGATTCTAAGGAAGTGTTCTATTGTGTTACACTAACTATTCCTACCATTAAAAAATTTATTGGGGGTTGGGATTTAGCTCAGTGGTGGGCGCTTGACTGCAAGTGCAAGGCCCTGGGTTCGGTCCTCAGCTCGGACCAAAAAAAAAAATTATTAGGGTAGGGCAGGGGTGGGGGAGGGGGCTGACAGGATGGCTCAGTGGTTAAGAGTACCACTACTCTCTCAGAAGACTCTAGTTCCCAGCACCTATATCAGACAGCCTGAAAATGCCTGTGAATCCAGCTCCAAGAAGGTCCAACATCTCAGGCCTCCATGAGCAGCTGCATTCCTATAAACATAACCCCCAGAGAGACAGACATAATTAATTTTTTGACAACTATACTCATCAGTAATTCTTTGCCTATTAAAACTAATTTCGTTATGGATTGGGGATGTATTTTTCAATAGTTGTGTTTTTAAGCATGCCAACAGTCCAGGGTCCAGCAGGAAGTAATAGTGTTACATCTTTAAAACATTCAAGAATAATTTCCTTTTTTATACTTTTAACATTACTACATAAAAATATTCATAAATGTGGGATCTTAACAAGGTTTCTGTCTCAAAGTTAAAATATAGTTAATGGAAACTGTTTTTTTTTAAGTACCTGGAATCTTATATACAAATACATACAATCCAAGACTTGAGGTATGACTACTCAGAAGGCTCATGCACTTCAGGCAAGTCTAGACTACAGAGGACTCCCCTAGCCCAGCCTGGGCAACTTAGTGAGCCATTGTCTCAAAATGAAAAATGAGGGGCTGGAGAGATGGCTCAGTGGTTAAGAGCACTGACTGCTCTTCCAGAGGTTCTGAGTTCAAATCCCAGCAACCACATGGTGGCTCACAGCCATCTGTAATGAGATCTGATGCCCCTCTTCTGGTGTGTCTCTGAGAACAGCTACAGTGTACTTATATATAAAAATAAATCTTTAAAAAAAAAAAAAAAAGAAAAATGAGAAACAAAAAAAGGAAAAACTTGGGGATAGGGTCCAGTGGTGGCATCTTACCTAAAAATAAAATCCTAAACCTCACTTGATTTAATAATTCCTGTGTCTCCATTTTATCTAGGGTATTTATTTAAAAAAAAAATGGAGTGTCTACCATCCTTTTAAAGATGCGTTGCTTTGCTTTTGTTTTTAAAATTTGATCTCCCTAACTCGACCAAGCTGATCTTGAACTCCTGGGCTCAAAGGACCCTCAAAGGACCTCAGCCTCCCTAGTAGCTGGTATTACATGAGCTCAAAAGTGAATTTTTATTCTGAGATGGAAAACTTCATTTTTACCGGACTCATCCTGAGTCATCAAAACTACATAGTATGCTTGCTATCCTAGTACTTGGAAGGCTGTGGCAGAAGGATCTTAAATTTCAGGGAGCCTAAATAGTAAATGGGATGGGGTGCTATATAAGCACATTCCAGGCAAACTTATTACACTTGGCAATAATTTGTTCTTAGTTTTGTATTCCACTTCTACATAAAAAGAACATACTGGGGGTTGGGGATTTAGCTCAGTGGTTAGGCGCTTACCCTGGCAAGCGCCAAGGCCCTGGGTTGGTCTAACTCGAAAAAAAAAAAAAACAGTACCCTTTGGGGTTGGGATTTGGCTCAGTGGTAGGCGCTTGCCTAGGAGCGCAAAAGGTCCTGAGTTCGATCCCCCAGCCCGAAGAGGGAATAAACAAACAAAAAAAAAAACATAAACTGGTAATTTTTTCTTTCAGTTTTGAAATGTACTACTAAGGTCAAAAATTGGTTTGTTTTACTTCTGTAATCTGTTCTGAATCCCCTATCATAGCAGAAAAATTCATGATTAATGATCTTTATCTCTCAACTGAACTCGGTTTTTCCCATTCCTGAGATTCAATTTTAGCCAAATTGTGTGTTTTCAAAAAGGTAAATTCAAAATGACAAAATACTCTCCTATTCTTTGGTTGGTAATACTATCTTAAAAATACAATAAATGTGAGCGTGACCATGGCCTCCATTCTTAAGATGTGAAATAGCGGCCTCAGAACTTTCAGGTCACTAAATTCCCTCCCGGCGGTGGGGAGCCATTTTATTTATTCTTTCCTGCTGAACGTTGAAGCCTCCTCCTCCACTTCCCAATTAAGGTTTGCTGGTCAAGTGCTGCAGCATGTTCACATAAAGCGGAAGGTACAGTCCCAACTTTGAGCACCAGACCTACCTACAAATTGTTTTTTTTAACGGAAAGTGGTGGTGGTGGTGGTGGTGGTGTGTGGGGGGGCACTGAGTGTGTGTGAAATTTGAGAAAGGAAAATTGGGAAATATTTAGAGGTTCAGCACCCATTCCTTCTCTAGTTTTCTAGAAACAACATCCTGCTTCTGGGATTGAGCAGGGTGGGAGGGGCTTTGGGCCTCCACTTTCAGCAACACAGGGCTTTTCAGGGCTATCTCCTTGAGCCCTTTAGTATTTTAAGTTCTCCCTAGTTTCTCCGATAGTCACAGCACTGAGCACCCTGTTTCCCTCCTAAGTTTCTATTTTCCTCACCTTGGTCAGTGCTCTGGTCACAGCCTAGGGGCCGAAAATAGATGGCGGCTCGCTGTGCGTCGCTCTGTTGCCTGGGTAACAACTTTGTTTAATCCCACCCCCCTACAGCCACCTGTAGTTCCCGCTTGACTCTACTAGCCAATCAAAAAAGAGTCTCCTTTGAAACAATCCCAGCGTCAACCAATCCCAGCGCGTCCCGTTCCGCGTCTATGGCCGCCCTTTCTAGTTAAGTAGGTCGACCGGGGATCCGTCGCTGCTGGCTCCTGGGAGTTCTCCGCTTCTCCGCTAGAGTAGCTCCGAGTACGGGCCCGCCCCCTTCTCTCGGACTGCCTCTCTCTCGGCCTCCGCCTTCACTTTGTAGACGGGATAGCGAGCTTGCACAGCCGAGGAGGTAAGAGCCGGACGTTAACGTTTGTTCCGCAGGCTTTTCGCGGCGAGCTTTTCCGCCGCCCCCCGCTCCAACCTCCCACCCCTACCCGGTCGCGAATTCCCGGTCTGGGAATTCAGTACCTTCAGCGGATCGCGAGCGGCGGACGCAGAAAGGTAGGACTCCTGGGCCCGGGTGGAAAAGCGTTGGTCTCCGCGATGCTCTGGCTCTTCACACCCCCCTCCCGCGACAGAAACACGTGTTGTACCGACTCCGTCCTTCTAGGCTCTCGTTCCACCCCATTTGTCTGACAGTGATCAGGAACCAACCCGTGATGCGGGAGTGGCAGGTAGGATTATGCTTTTATTCCGTAAGGGTCCAGCAAGCAGGTCTGTCAGGAGCCCAGGGTGGCAGGAAATAGTCTGTCCAGGGCCCAGGAAAGCAGATCAAATCCGGGGGTCAGTCCGGAGTCCGAGGAAGCAGGTCAGTCAGGAGCAGGAGGAAAGCAGGTCCGTCCAGGGGAGTCCGTCCCAGGGCCAGGAGAAGCAGAGTCCGTCGGGGTCTGTCCGGGAGCCCAGGAGGAAGGCAGGTCAAATCGGGGGTCTGTCAGGAGCCAGGAGAAAGCAGGTCCGTCCAGGGAATCCGTCCAGGAGTCCAGGAGAAAGCAGGTCAGTCTGGGGCCCGGGAGGAAAGCAGGTCCATCCAGGGATCCGTCCAGGGGTCCTTCTGGGGTCCGAGAAAGCAGGTCAGTCCTGGAGCCAGGGAGGGAGGGAGCAGGTCCCGTTCAGGCCCAGGAGAAAAGCCGGTCGTCAGGAGCCCAGGAGGAAAAGCAGGTCCATTCAAGGGATCCGTCCGGGGTCCTTCTGGGGGTCCGAGAAAAGCAGGTCAGTCCTGGAGCCAGGGAGGGAAGGAGCGGGTCCGTTCAGGGGGAGCCAGGAGGAAAGCCGGTCCGTCCAAGGCCCAGGAGAAAGGTCCATTCGGAGGATCCGTCCAGGGGGAGTCCTTCTGGGGTCCGGAAAGCAGAGTCAGTCCTGGAGCCAGGGAGGGGAGGGCGGGTCCGTCCAGGAGCCAGGAGGAAAGCCCAGGTCCATCCAGGATCCGTCCGGGGCCCAGGAGGAAGCCAGGTCCATCCAGGGGATCCGTCCGGGGCCAGGAGGAAAGCGGGTCCGTCCAGGAGCCCGAGAGGAAAGCAGGTCCTTCAGGGGTCCGTCCGGGAGTCCGAGAGGAAAGCGGGTCTGTCCGGAGGTCCGTCCGTGAGTCCGAGAGAAATAAGTCCGTCCCGGGCCCAGGATGGAGAGCAGGTCGTCCAGGCCAGGATGGGGGAGCAAGGTGGTCCGCAGGCCCCAGAAGCAGTTCGTCCAAGAACCCCAGGGCGGGAGAAGGTCAGTCCGGAACCAGGAGAAGCCAGGGTCCGTCCAGAGTCAGGAGAAAGCGGGTCCGTCAAGGCCAGGGAGAAAGCAGGTCCGTCCAGGAGCCGGAGGAGCAGGGGCAGGAGCAGGTCTGTCCAGGAAGCAGGATGGGGGAGCAGGTCCGTCCCAGAGCCCGGGATGGGGGGGCAGGTCAGTCATGGCCCCCAGAGGCAGACAGGTTCGTCCAAGAACCCCAGGGCGGGGAGAGCAGGTCAGTCCATAGGCCCCCCCAGAAGGAGCAGGTTCGTCCAAGAACCCCAGGGGCGGGGAAGAGCAGGTCAGTCTGGGCCCCCAGAAGAGCAGGTTCGTCCAAGAACCCGGGGCGGGAGAGGCAGGTCCGGTCCACTTAGCCCCAGAGAAAGCAGGTTCGTCCAAGAACCCGGGGCCCAGAGAGGGGTCAGTCCAGGAACCAGGAGGAAGCGGGTCCGTCCGGAGGTCCAGGAGAAAGCCCAGGTCCGTCGAGGAGCCAGGGAGAAAGCGGGTCCGTCCGGAGTCCAGGAGAAAGCAGGTCCGTCCAGGAGCCCGGAGGAGGGGGGGATCAGGTCTGTCCGGGAGCCAGGGAGGGAAAGCAGGTCTGTCAGGAGCCCCGGAAAACAGATCCGTCAGGGGTTCCGTCCAGGGTCCTTGAGAAAGCGGGTCCGTCTGGGGATCAGGAGAAAGCGGTCTGTCCGGGATCCAGGAGAAGGGGTCCGTCAGGCCCAGGGTCAGGGTCGCGAGGGAGCAGGTCAATCCGGGAACCCGGGGAGAAGTGGGGAGTGGAGGAAGCAGGTCGTCCGAGGCCAGGAAAGCTAGTCAGTCAAGAGCCCAGGGGGTGGGGTGGGGAATCAGGTCTGTCCTGGAGCCCAGGGGTGGGGCTATGGCCTGTCCTGGAATGGGGGTGGGGGGCAGGTCTGTCTAGGAGCCAGGGGAGGCGGTCGGTCCAAGAAAAAGCAGGTCTGTCCAGGAGCCCCCGAGAGAAAGCAGAGGGATCAGCTGGTAAGATGCTCATGCAGAGAGAGCACTGTTGCAGCCACAGTGCCTCCTAAGTCCTGGGAAAGTCTCCGGGCAAAGTGCCCAGCTTCCCCTGCTCTGGAGAAGGGAAGCCTAGGTGTTTTGTACCCTTAGTCCTTTGATAAGGGAAGTAAAGTATCTTCATATTAGAGGAGTTGCCCACAATTGCTTGATTTAGTAGGTTGTAAAGGAGAAAGGTAGGAAAAAATGGTCTAAGGTGGGTGGATATATGATTCCAATTTAAGCTAGGAGACATAGGATGAGTGTTGAATATTTTTTGTTTTTCCCAGGGAGGAATTCGATTTCAGAAGGTACTGAACTATTGTCACTTGTCTGGGCTACTATGCTGCATAAGTTCACATATGTGAAGAGGAAGTGATAATGAAGTTTTAGTAATTTATTATTCTGCTTGTTATGATGTAAGATAAACAAAAATATGGGAGTATCTAAATTATTGACTTTTTAGCCAAATAAGCAATACCATCATTCCCCTTGTTACTGTGGGTGATCACAGTTGAAATGACTTCCGTTTTGTTAAGTCCCTAGATAGTTCTACAGCGCGTTTTATACATACATACATGGATGTATATATCAGTTGGTTTCCTTGTTTGGTCTTTGTTGTGCCCCTTTCTTCATTAATTCTACATTTGTAATATTCAGCCACTGTTTTGGGAATCTTTTGACCCTGAGTCATAGAAGGAAATATGTTTTAAGAACTGGGTGTAAGGGATTATGTCTGTACTTTGGAAAGCACTAGACTGAAGCAGGAGGATCACAAGTTCAAGGCCTAAGTAGCAAGCCACTTCCATTTAAAAAAACAACTTTATACTGTACCTGTAATACACAATAGACGATATAATCGAAATGTTTATAAAATCAGTAATATGTGCAAGTACAATCTAACACTATATTTTTTTAGATATAGATCATGATCTATTAATAAATCGTCTTTAATTGTGAAAAACACTGGCCTTACACCACTGTGTTTCAGACTTACTTTCGTATCCCTTAACTGAATTTATCAAAACCACAGATTGTTCTGGAATGCTCTGGAAATTGGTTCTATGTGTTTGTTTACAGCACAGTGGCAGATGTAAAGGTGTTTAGTCCCCCTTCCCACTTGGAAAAGTAAGTGCTGTTTATTTTAGGGATAATAATGGACCCTTCGAGATTTGGTTTGCCTCTACAAGATGGAGTCTGGGGCCTAGTGTTGTTTTCCAGAAGGTAGAGGATATAGAAAATGGTGGCTCCCAGACTCGAGATGAACCTACCTCTCAGGGACTTGCAGGCAGAAACTTCGAGGTTGCGAAACATCGTGACTTGAGACACTCAGTGACTTGCCTAGATTCCTGATGTCAGTGAGTGATTCTCAGAGAATAGGACCTCCCTTGACTCACTTAAATCCAATAGTATTGTCCAGCCTGCTTTAATAGTAGATCAGATCTAGAAGGAAGAGAAGTGCATAGTGCTTCCCCTCCTTGCCTAGCCTAAGCCCTGGTAGCTGAATTTGACTTCTAATTCTGTTCTAAAGTCATGAAATTTTAAGGTTGTAAAAGATTGGGCAAAATACACCTGAAGGTTTCTATGGGTTTCTAGCTATAGAAATAGGATATCACTTAGACAGTCTTTTAGAATATATGTAACCACTTTAAAATACTGGCTAAATAGCTAATTATACCAGCATTCAAAGAAATTAAAAATGAAAATTTCTCCCATCCTGTATCCAATAATTATACTATTCCTCACATAAGTCCTTTGTTTATAACCCGCAGATTTTATACAGGGATTTTAAGCTTGTTTACAAGTTTTGGTGTTTACTTGTTTGTTAATATTGTCATGGGAATTTTTTTTGTGTTTAATATTCTTTAAATTTGACTGAATAACCTAACAATATTCTAAATTAGGGGACTTGGTTTTATCCTATTTAGCCTAAAATAAATAACCAAGTTCCAGTTTTCTGTTTACAAACTAACAGTCTAAAATCTTGATTAAAAATCGTTTATACAAATTTTGCCTTCCATTCTGTTGAACTTAAGAAGTCGACAGGAAGGCCTGAGGCCTGGACTTGTGTAGAGTGTCTGCCCCCTTTACGTTTGAATGCGTATTAGCTAGTTTATTGTGCTCAAGCAGCAGCAGTTGGCTGCAATATCTGTTTTATGGAAGAGTTATTTGCATTTTTAAACCAAATAGACATTTATTTTCAAAATGATTTTTAAAATAATATGAATACAGACTTGACTCAAAGGAGACCAAAAGCCTAATAACACTCACATTGATTAGCTTTCTTTAGGAATATCTTCTTCCCAAAATTTTATGTCTCTTAATTTTAATTTAATTTTTACAAGTAGCCAATTAAGTTGACTATAAGAAAGGCTATAATTGATCTTAGCACACCTTTTGCTTCTCTTATTGACACCTACCAAATTTTTTTTGTCCTCTATATTCTAGAACATTAAAATCCCTCTTACAGAAAATTATGAGATAATTTTCAAACAGCAAAAATAGTCGGTGATATTCCACCATAGAATACACTCACTGTAGATGCTAAGTTTGGCTATATATTTTTTAGGTGCTTTTTTGATTTGAGACATGATACAAGGGCTCACATGTTTTTAAGGAGACCATAAGGCCTCAGATACAAGTTGAGGTTACAGTGATCTTTCTGACGGGGTGTTGTATTCAAACCTAGGGTCATCTTTAAAGATCAGTACAACTTTTACCTTCTTTAAGCTATCTCTCAGTCTCCAAAAGAAATGTTTTTTTTTTTTGTTTAATTTTTTTCTGAGAATTTTGTGCACTGTATTTTGACCAAAACCATCACCCTCCAACTCTAACCTTTCTCTTTTTTACAATAACATTACAAACAAAGCCTCAAGTTTATTTTTAATTCCTATTTTGATGGCTGATAAAAGTAAAAATGTGTGTGTGTGTGTGTGTGTGTGTGTGTGTGTGTAGATATAGATGGCTGAGAGTGGCTTAGTGGATAAGAGAACTGGTTGCTCTTCAGAGGACGGGTTCTATATGCTCAGTGCCCATACAGGATCAAAGGATTGTGCACAACCTTCTAATTTCCAATTCCAGAGTATTGGACACCCTCTTTTGGACTCCATGAGAACTGCCTGCATGTAACAGCCAGACGATACACATATCCAGTAAATAAAAAAATGCATGGAAAACATGCTTAGCAAGAATCAGAACTTCAACTTTGTTCTTGACTATCTAGTGGAAGAGTAGCCTTGAGTACATAAAACTCTGTATTTTTTTTAATGAGGGTGGTATCTAGAGAGGAGCCTCAGGAGTTAAGAAACTATCCTGTCTGCTTCTGCAGAAGAACCTGAGTTCAGTGGCTTTTATACCACTAACTCACGATCTCCTGTAACTCAGTTCAGGGGATCAGGATACCCTCTTCTCTTACCTCCATAGGTCCCAGGCACACAAGTGGTACACAGACATATAGAGCAGGCAAAAAGCGTCTATACTTTATTTTTTACTTAAGAAATTTATTAACTCGATCTCTTTATTTTTTGTAAGATATAAGATGTTATTTTTAACACATTTTAAATGCCAACATTTTTCTTTTCTTTCCTTTCCTTCCTCCCTAGTCTGTGTATTCACCTATTCTCTATCTTTATTTTATTCTTTTTTTTTTTGCGCCTATGTCTCCAAACTTTTGGACCAATTTTCATGTTAGACATCTTTGAAGCGCTCTCGCTTTGTGTTTCCATCATTATTTGATTTATTTACCAGTTTTGTTCAATATTTTACTCTCTTCCCCTCCCCAAACCTCTTTTCTTGGGTTTTCCTCCTCCTTTTCATATGCTCTACACTCTCTTCAAGTCCTTTTATACCTTTTAGGCACCCCTAAGGTCTTCCTGCTCTAAAAAGCCCTCTTTTTTAGTTCCCCTTCTCTACATTCCCTCTTTTGACTTTGCCCACCTTCCTTGGTGGGGTACTACCTTGCTCTTTTTTTCTAATCATTCTAACTGCTTCTCTCTCTCTCTCTCTCTCTCTCTCTCTCTTCTCTCTGTCACACACACACACATGCCTTTGCACTTTTAACACTATTCCAGAGAGAGGAAGATTGCTGCCTAGTAATTTACAAGTTTTCTTTTCCAAATATTGTACATTTATTTCCCTCTTTGTTTCCATAGGTGGTGGGACCTTACACATACTCAGAAGCAGCATCATACTTGTAATTTTGAAGACTTTTCTTTGAGGTTTAAAAAGTGTATTATTATTATTATTATTATTATTTTAGGTAGCATACAAATTATGTTTCATGGTGACATTTTCCATGACCATCCTATTATAATTTGTTCAAATCATATATGCCCTTTACCCACTCTTCTCCTACACCCCTCCTCCAAGCTCCCTCTTACCTCCTAAATAGTCCTGCTTTTATGTCTTTGGTCTTTGGGTTTTTAGGTTTCTTCTGAAATAGAGATCATAGAAGCGCGCAAGGCTCCATAAGATATTTAACGTGAACTTAGAACTCCAAGCCTATATCAGAAGCCCTGTATTTTTACTTTGATAGAGCAAAATGGCAAACCTGTGCATATGCATTCTTCCCCATTTCCTCTCAATATGTGTGTACAAATCCCACATCGCCAGCTGTTGCTTTGCACGCTAATAGGGTTTTAAAATAAAACTCCTGTCAGTAGCCATGCAGAATATTCATAGAGTTGTCATCCAGACCATTAGTAGTAAATAAAGTCAGTGTGCTTTGAGAATTAGCTCACTTAACTCTCAGCCTCAGTGCTTTCTATACAGGCTTTTTATATATCTTGGTAGATCACGTAGCTCTTCTTCTGCAACGATTTGAGCTCTTTTAGCCTTTCCCGCACTTTTCTAATGAATGGTATGCTAAAGAACTCACACACCCATCAGATGTGGCTATTCATAGAAATTCAACTGTTATTTGATAGTGCATTTTTTGCATTTCTGGCAGACCTTTCATCGAGTGTTCCTGGGAGGAAAAGTGTTCATGGAACTCTCAGAGGTTTGTCAAGTAACTAGGCATTTTAGAAAATGCTATCTCCAAGGAAAAATAAACTATTTGCCTTCTAAGAAGGTGGGAACAATTTTAATAAATTATATGACCCAGTTTCTATGGTGGTTACCTCTCGACAGTTATGGTCAAAAATGTAGGGAAATAATAGTACAAATAATCCAGAACAAATGTTTATACCACCTGAGAGACAAAAGCCCTCTGGCTATTAATTTGCCAAAATGACTTCTAATAGGCACCCAGGCTTGAATTCATCTTTCTTCCATTTGAGCCCTTTGATCATCTTCCTAATGTTGTAGCGATTATTATCAAAATACAATTATTATGTCCATTTTTACTTAATAGATGCTTCTCTTTAAAACATGTGTGGAGTGTTACAGAAAATAGAGTTTCTCCAGCTTTCATCAGATCAGAATTCCTTCATATGGAACATTAACAAGGAATTTTTAGACTCAATACATTTCCCTTTATAATTAGTCTCTGCTTAGGAGTTGAGTGACACACTGTTTGTTTTCTGAAGTGTCCTACTGCTCATTTATTGATCCCAGATCTGTCCTAGTACCTAAAAATGTTCCTAGATCAATAAACAGATAAATGACAGTCAGGGAAAGGACAATGCAGTTAATTTGCGTAAGATAAATGAATAAATGTATTTTTGATTTGAAAATTCAATTTATGTTCAGTTTTCTGCTCAGCTGGTGTTCTATAATTACCCCTGGATTTGTTGATCCTTCACTGACAACATCAAGGATAACTCCGGTATTTAAATCTTTGGAAAAGCTTTCACATAGTATTTAATTAAATTGAATTAAAGATAAGGTAATTTTATTGAGAGCCTTTGAAGTGAATTATTTAAAAAAATATTTTGATTTCTCACCTAGTGGAACCAGCAAAATTTAGAAACAAGGAAAGCGATGCACCCATGCATTTGGGTCCAGCACAGTCTGCCAGGTATTTGCACTCAGTGAGCTGTTTCATTTCCCTCCAGTAATTTAGCTAATTTAAGAAGCCTTATTTAGATTTGTACTGGCGTGGCTGAGAACATCTGGCACGCTGCTTCAAACAGCCCTCAAAAGTGAGCTGTGAGCAGTGCCTTCCAGGCGTAGGCTTGTAGTTTCGCGCAAGGCGTTATTAGTCATCATTTTTCTTTAAATGTGTGTACTTCTGTTCAGTCATCCGAGATAGAATTGTGGCAGCACAGACTCAACACTGCAAAGCTACGATGTACTTAGAGTGGCTTGGGCAGGCTGTGGACACAGAAAGGGGAGAAAACAAGCTTTCAGCACATGGAAAAAGGTATCAAGAGACAGACAGGTAGCCCACCGACGTTGACCCAGAGATGTACACAGCTACATAGCTCTTTGTTTTTCCTTTTAAAGAAAATACGACCTGTACAGGGACATCAAAAGTGTGAACCATTGTCCTGTTTATCAAATGTAGGACCTTTGGATTATCTTCAGGGTTGAAAAACCATAAAGGAACTATTTCCCGTTAAGGCGATATTTCCTAAATTAAGGATTATAATTAGAATATCTATTTAAACTTGGACAAAGTAATCAAGTAAAGAAAACTTACCGCCAACATGCAGAAAGTAATATTGAAGAAAACACATATGTCAGTCCCATTAAAGTAACAAAGCAGTTATTCACTCATTGAGATAGTCATGATGTATTTTAATATTAATTTTTTATAATTAAAAAATAATCAGACAATGTAATACATCTTTCCTCCCATGGACAATTCAGGTTTGAACATTGAAACCCATTGGAAGCTGAGTAGGCTAGTGAATTGGATCTGAGAATCTCCCCACCAGCTTTTTCTTTAACTCAGCACATCCCCAACTACACTGCAAACACTTCTTTAGAAAACATTAACTATGATTTTTACAAGAATCTTAAAGTGACACCTAAAAAGTGATGAGCCAGAAGATGTACTAGACAAATATCAACCAAAAAACAAACAAACAAACAAATAGCAAGGCAGCACTGAGCTCAGACAAAATATGATTTAATGTAATTTAGCAAGAAACAGATCCTTCACATTGATGGAAGAGAAAATTGTTGCCAGAGAGAGTAATAATAGCACAAGTTCCATGTAGAAGGTCCCTCAATGGTTGTTTTTATGTAAACACAATGAAGCAAAAATAAATGGGAATTCTAGAGAGAATGGACAAATCATGCAACGATGGTACTTGAAAAATAGCTCTTATTAGAAACTATAGCTGGGTAAAAAGTCACTCTCAGCACTAAGGTCTGCTACTTAGATGAAGGAAATAATTGATTCATGTTTTTTAGCACAAAGTCACCTTCTGAAAGAAATGATTTGAAGAGATTTTATAGCCCAAGTCAATTAGAAACAACTTAAAGGCAATGCTATAATTGAAAATTAGGTTTTCAGCATTTCAGCAAAGAAGAATAAAGGGTGGTAGGCGAGGTCATCTTTTATGGCTACTCAAGCACTGTCTTTTCCTTTGCAGTGTGCACTGCAGGTACTAATGACAGCCCATAAATCTGAAAGTGTTCATTTGTACTCCAAGAGTCAGTCACAGTGGTTCATACCCTAGATCCCAGCACTCTGGAGGCTGAGATAGAAGGATTGCCATGAATTCAAGGGCAGCCTGGGAGTACATCATTAAGTCCCAGGGCAGCCAGGGCTGCACAGTGAGACCTTGTCAAAATATGCCAAAATTTCCTGTTACAAGATCAACATCATGATTAACAAATGCTGGGATTTTCATCAGCTTGCACCTTTATCATAGATATAGCTATATTTCATGATTTGGGTAAATGGGAATCTATAAACATAAAAGCATATAATTACATACAGTAAAAAATCTAATATACTCCCTATATATACATAGCACTAGAGCCCAGGAGAGAAATATTACCTAGACAAATTAAATACAGCATCATGCTCTTACTCTCTCTCTCTACTGTACCTCCTTCCTGAGACTGGATTTATCTCCACATGGAACTCACCAAATGGAGATCACAGCTATAAGCCGTTAAAAGCAAGTATAGATAACTTCTTAAAATAAGCATCCAGTGATTAGCTCGTTCAACATGGTCCTTTTGAGCTATTGTCTCCCTCTAAAACCCATGATAGTAATACTCAATTTTAAGGAATATGTACTGCTTCATATTTTAACCTCAGAAATGAAAACTAGTTGAGACCGTGTGCTGTCCAGGTGGTAGTCTTGATATCCTAATCCTCCTTGTGCACACAAGCAACGTGAAAATCTCTAGGATCAACGTTTGCATGGTAGGCAGCTGGGGTGAAAAGCTCAGAGATGGGGATGGCTTGACTCCTAGTGGGCAGCAGTTGTGGGGAGGAGTATGTTGAACAGATTTCAATTATCAGTACGCAAATGGAGCAAAGGAATGCTAGTTTCTATGTTTACAGTTGGTTAAAAGGTATATAGCAAAAGTGGTTTCCAGAAGGAAGGAAGGAAAGAAGGAAGGAAGGAAGGAAGGAAGGAAGGAAGGGCTGGGAAGGAAGGCAGGCAGGCAGGCAGGCAGGCAGGGGAGGGAGGGGTATGAGTGCTGAAGAAACTTCTTTAAAGCTTACACGATGTAAGTTGCTTGATATTTGGGGGCGTGGAGTTTGGATTAATATTTCATTCTACATGGCTTTCTGGTTTAAGTGGCAACAAGGTAGAGTTTGCCCTAAGTTTTATGAGATTAGATGATCAGTCTATGTTTTTCTGCTCAGCTTATTCAGAGCAATGGTCTGACCTCACTGGTAAGAATATTTATTTTTAAATTGTTATGTAAAATGAAAGAATAACAGTAATAGGACTCTAACACTGAAACTCTGTAGCTTTGATATTTGAGCAAAAAGTAACTATCTCTTGATTAAAGAATAATTTGGTAATATTTTAAACAAATGTCTGTTTGTTCATTCTCTCTATTTTTTATGGTTTGATACTGTCTTTCCTTTTAGGAAATGTAAAAGGATCTAAACAGCATACTTACGGCATGTATAATTATTATGATGGAAAATACTGTGAGTAAGGCAGGGTTCAGTGCATGACATGCTTAAATGGCTTTTTTATAGCCAAGGACTTTAAATCTGTCTAAAATGTTTGAGATAAACTTTGCTTTTAGTAATAGCTGTGTATAATAAAACATGGATGTTTATGGGTGAGGAGAGGAGAGAAAGAGTGCTCTAAAATAGGCATGGTGGTGACATTTTCAATTCCAAATACTATGGAGACAAGCAGAGGAGGATTTTGTTCAAAGCCAGCCTGGGACTATATAGTGACATCTTACTTGAAATGTGACAGGCGTGGAGAAGAGGAGAGAGGGAAAGGCAGAAAGGAGGGACATAAAGAGAGGGTGCAAGGAGAATGTGAAAGGAGTACAGAATAAATGAATATTTTCAAAAGTGCTGTAGTGATAGCGCCTGTAGAGAGATTTGAGATGGTTAGATTATATAGTAGTTTCATATGTTTTTTGTTTTACTTTTTTTCCCTCAATTTCTTCTCTTCTCCTGTCTCACTTCTTTCCTGCACCACTCCCTTTACATTTTCTCCCTCCTCCCTCTTCTGTTTTTGGACCAGGGGTGGCTTTGAACTGGGATCATCCTGGCCTCAACACCAGATTTCTGGGATCATGTACATGCTTCTGCATGCCTGACTTTGTTTAGTCACTTTATGTGAAGTTGATAAAATTCACGAAAAGGAGCTTTTTAAAAAAAGTAAAAGTTAACTAAATTAAAAGTATTAGGTTGATGTTTTTTTTTCTTTCTTTTTGTCCTTCTTCGTCAGTGCAGTACATAAAATAATGGACTTGGGTTTTTAGTGGAGTATTTTAAACCTGATTGTTTAAAACTGCCTTTTTATAGTTATTGTGCAAAAAAGCAGATTTTTAGTACCAAATTTACCTGTTTCCGTTAACTGAGATAAGAGATTATAAAATAAGACAATGATCTTCCCCTAGCACTCCTGAAGAATACGCTTTGGTATTGTCTTTCAACATTTATTTTGTGATAATGAAGCACCTCTTGTCACAATCTGGTTATTGTCGCTTATTATTGGCTTTTTCTTTCATTAAAGCCAGAGTTTACTTAATTTTCAGTATTTCGGGATATCACGTATGAGTACATGTGTGTGTGAGTGGATGTGTGTGGATGTGTGTGAGTGTGTCGATGTATGTGTATGTGTTGGTTGAAAGCGTTTGCTTGTAATTAGCGCTCTTGAAATTGAAGAACTACTTTCTCTTAGTTCTACTTTAATATACTTAATACTATGATTTTCCAATATTCTGTTTTATTCTCTATATTCCTTGGTGATCCCTGGAATATCTGTGTGTGTCTTTCCATATCTTTTTTTGCTTTCCTTATTTCTGGCAGTCATCACCTTGGCTCTGACAGTCTTTACTGGTCATGACTTCATATATTCTTCAGTTATGTGTAGTTATTAACCTATGTTTTGAATGCTTTTAGTGCTGGGAATCCAGCCTAGTGCTGTGGGTCGCTACGCCAGATCTTGAGTTAAACATTTTTCCCTTTTTTAGAGCTGCTAACATCCATTTTTTTTTTTGAATGCTCTTCCATGCTTTTTCATATTCATCTGTTCTTATAGGATGCTCTCTTGCCTTTTGGACGAATCAACATATTTTCATGCTTTTCTGATTCTGTGTTGTTCTATTTCATTGAAGAGTACCTTCATTTTATGTGTCCCAAAGATCATTGACTTGGTATGATTCTGATTTACTACATCAACAATCATTCTTTTGGGGCCTTTAAAATATATGTAATTAAAGTGAAAACCTCGCTGTTCATGGATAAGCGCAAGCAATTGCCTGACCCTGAATGTTTGTTTTTCTTAAAATTCTGTCTCTGTAGTTCGTCTGTCTCTCTCTGTCTCTTTCTGAGTATCTCAATCAAGAGGAAGTGATTCCATTTGGTTTCCCATCCAGAATATTTCATACCTGCAGCAGTTATCCAGGCCAGTTTCAGTCACTTACCCCTTTTAGGGTCTGAGTCACAGCTTTCTAGTTAAGGAGGAGTCATGTTATGCCCAGGTAGGTTCCCTTCAGCCTGCAGTGACGACATTCCCTCACCACTAAGGGGTGATTCTTCCTTCACTCCGCTGGTTCCCATTTTGAGATCCTGGTCCCAGCTACTTTGTACCATCCTGTACTCAGCTGTGTAGACAGCAGGATTGCCATGACAGTATCACAATCCCACACTTAGGTAGAACTGCATTTCTTCGGGTGAGAGCAAACAGCTAGGTTCTTTCTATGTATATGGCTAGTTCGCTTTTTAGAAAGCAGATGGGTGTTAGAGTGTGAACAGAGGGACATTTGGATTATGCCTCACCTCAAGATAGTGTTAGAAACCGACATTTCCTGCCAGAAGACATCAAGTATGAATTCTGTGCTGTGCAACTTATGGATTTATTACAGAGCTGAAGAAGTTTTCTGACTTTGGTAGGGCATAGATCACATGAAGTGAAGTTGCCTACCCAGCTTCTCCTGTTTACATCTATAATGACCTTGTTTGTACACATCTCCCTCTTGAATTTCATAGAATTATGATAATTTTTTTTTTTTTTTGAGGCAGCATCTCCATGTTGTGTCTCTAGATGGCCTGGGACCCACAAAGCAATTTTTTCAGTTTCAGCTTCTTTTGAAGGCATGAGCCTCTCTGCTTGAAGGTATTTTGGGAGAAGCCTCCCTATTTTAGAGTCTTAGGCAATTGTGGTTGGATTTATCATCAGTAGTTACTCGATGCTGGATGGAAGTTGGGTGTGCCTCCTAGCCTCCCTGACCTCATTGAGAAAAGTCACCTTTTAAGGATACTGTAATGCAGAAGCACTTTGAAGTCATATCATGAAATAGCACAAGAAATCTTATTAAAGGGATGCTTTCTTGTGGATTGAGATTTTCTTCTAAAACTAAACTTACTTTTTAAGAACAACCATGTAAGACCCAATATCTACAAAATTGCATAAGCTATTTGAGAAAGCTAGGTTTCCTGAATGCTGGGATTACAGGTTTATGTCAACATACCCTGCTTCTCTACTCATAAACAATGACTGTGGTATATATTTTCGCCAGAATACTATGTTTATCATCACGAAGCATCTTATACATGTATGAGATACTACTCTTTAGGGAATCATATCTACCTCTTACTAAGGTAAGGATATCTCAATACTGGCTCTTTATATATAGTTTACTTTTTTTTTTCCTGACCGAATCAACAAGCGTTTACAATTACCAACCTGTTCTAGGTTAATGGTTGTTATTTTAAATGAGTGGTTTTAATCTGGCGGTATACAAAATTAATATGCATTAAACTATAGTGGATTCTTAGGGAGTTCTTTTAAACTTACGGCAAATCTTCATCATTGTGGGTATATCAAGTCTTTGTTTTTTTTGTTTATTTGATTGTTTGTTTTTTGACATATATTGCAGTTTAACTATTTGCTCATTGTTAAACAGTATTTGAGACTGTAGTTTATAGGATAAATTTCCTCAATTATGAAAATGGAGAAATTAGCCCCTGTATCTGACAAAGACTTTCATGCTGTGATGTCACAATACTAGATATGAGACAGGCATAGAGTGTCGTAAGCTCATCTTGTCTTTCCATCGGACCTTTGTGGAAAAATAGCATTAAACCACTCAAGGACAGATCCAACCAGTATGTTGGGGTAAAACACTGGTTTATATCAGGTATCATTATTCTACTACGTAAATTTGGGAAATATCCAAATAGATAAAATTCTTTCACATTCCAAATAAAGCCTCATATAAATACTTCTCTTACATTTGTTTAAATGATAATCCTTCCTTCATAGGGACAACAAATGCCCATAAATGTAATTGTTGGCTCACATGGTAGAGCATATTCAGTTTTAAAAGAACTGCCAAACTTCTTCCAGGAATCGTAAGCATTTTGCATACTCACTCACCAACAATATGTATGATCCAGTTCTTACTGTCACCATATACTTAGGAAGTTATCTTTCTTTTTCAGTTTTATTCTTGGTAGATAATGATTTGATTGTGGCTTTAATTTGCAATTTCCAAGTTGGCTACTGATGTTGAATATCTTTCCAATGCCATGTTCCCATCTATATATCTTCATGGATGTCTTTCTCTGCGCCAGAAAAAAAAAGGAATGTATTGTTACATGAATACTTTCTCTTGTAGAGTTTGAATGTTAGTATAATAATGATTTTACAAAAGACAGAAGTGCTGTTCAGGTGGGATTTTAATTTTTACGTTTGTTTGTTCGTTGTTTATTTCGTGTGCACTGCGCGGGGCCACGTGCATCAGTGTGTGAGTGTGGGTGTATGATGTCTGCGTGTGTGTACATAGGAAAAGACAGTCCATGTGTGCTGCTAGGTAATCACAGGTGTAGAAGCCGCATAGCTTCAAATGTTTCATTTCACCCTGTTTTTGGACGCATCGCTTGTATATGCTGTTGTAGCCTGCAAGTTTCTGGGCTCAATTTCCTGTGCCACCTCACTGAGTATCACTAGAATCATACAGAGACATCACATTTAACTGGCTTGTCTTCTTTTTTTTCTTCGTGTTCAGGGGATGCACACACTCCAGGTCATTAGGCCTGGTGTAAACATATGAGCACTTGTACCACCGAGATTCATCCCTTTCCTTTAAATTTTCCCGATATTGATATATTTTAAACAATCAGAAGTTTATGGCACTGATTTTTCCTCTGTGGTTTTTATGAAGTTTAACGTCATTGATTTCTGCCCTGTGTTTTCTTCTTCATTTTGCCTTGGGTTTGTTTGGACATTTCTGAGTTGAACCCTATATTGTTGATTATGCCTTCTTTGTCTTTTAATGTCTACATTTGCACTGCAAATTTGTCTGGCTAGGTGCTTGTTTCTTGGATTATAGGTATATTTTAATTTCTATTCACACTCAGCACATTTTAATTTCTTCCTATTGGAACCACTCAATTATTTTAAAGTGTGCTTGCTCTCCAAATGTTTGGGAGATTTCATATTTTTGAGCATGATTTCTTTTAGTTTTGTTTTATTGGTTTTTTTTAAATTATTAGCATGCAAAGCACTGGAGAGTTTCATTAGCATTTTCCAAAACATACTTGCTCTTGTAAGTTAATCCTCCCTTCCCTGTCCTTCTCGTTCTCCTGCCTCTGATGGTCCAAACACTCCTCCTCCTCCTGGGCACACGCCTCTCTTTTCACTTTCCTGTTAGATCTATTCCCCTCAACCCTTCCTCCCCATTGTAAATTTTTCTCTTTTATGGTTTCCTTTCAGTTTCCCGCCTATATGCCTAGTTTTTCTGACTGGATTGCTGTTGAAAACACGTGTGGGGTGAGTGTAAGTGGGTTTATTGGTTTTACCTGATGTTCTGAAAAAGAAATGTGTACTTCCAGCAAAGTTTTTTTTTGCTTCAGTTTTATTGTTTTGTTTTTATAAACATCAGCTTTGCACATTGGTGGTTAATGTTGTTTTTTGAGTTCCTTTGTATCTTTGCTAATATTTAATTGCCTTCATGAGCTAGTAAGAGAGAGGCGCTGAATCTTGCATGGTGACATTTTCCTGCCAGTATTTTTTTTTAGTTTACCTTTGTGTTTTGAAGCGCCATTATTTAGTATTGATGAACTGCTAGATGTCTTCTTGCGATTGACCCCTAATTATTATAAAATCTTCCATTTTCTATGGTACTCATTTAATTCGAAGTCTACTATCTAATAATAATACACTGAATCTTCCTACCTGTTGATTAATGTAGCATGGGGATACATTCTTTATTATCTTTTAGCCTGTCACGTAATTGTTGTTTTCAGTAGAATTTTTATACACTACAAGACATGCCGGTCAGTCTATTTTTAACCACTGTCAGGCCTTTCTGATTGGTATACACAGACTACTTAACATGGTCCTGAATTATTGTTATATTAGCCGATATTTCATTTTTTATTATTTGCTTTGCCAGGGCTTGGTTTGTCGGGCCAGGCTGAAGAATTGCTGATTCTCAAGGTTTGTGCTCTGATGAAAAGCTGTAAAAGCATGTGTTTGGCTTAGAAGCATTTCTTTTTATCTTCTGTTCTTGCGGTTTTGGAATCGCTTTTTCTTTTTTTAAAAGGTGGTCTCATGTATCTGGGGCTACCCTTGAATCTTTACTGCAGGCTGAGCTCTGGCTTGAACTTTCTTTCACCCTCCTGGCCTCCGGCTCCCAAGTGCGCTGGATCACAGATGTAAAAGCGCCACTGTAATTCTTCTTTTCATATTTGTTCTTGCTTTCCATTTCTGTTTTTCCTATCCACTCTCTCTTCTTATTTGCTATTTGGTGTTTTAAAATTGATTTTGTTTTCCTATTACTTTTGTTAAACACTAAATAAATTTACAACAGCTTGTGTGTGAGAAATAGCAGCACCTTTTCCCTTTAATCGCATTTATCTATCCCTAATCGCAGAGCGCCTTGCCCCTCAGTCATTCCAAGACACTTCACACACCCTTTCCCCATTGCCTCTTTCCTCCTCCTCCAAAGAGAGAAGGAAAGTCCCCACAAGTATTTTGATAATTTCCATGTAGGCAGAATGCCTTCTGTGAATACTTTTCCCAGTTTTATTATCTCCTTCCTTGTTATAACCAAATTTCCGCCTAGTTGCCAAATCCCCTTTTCAGAGACTCATGACTTTTGCTGCTTTGCTTTTGTGATCCATTTGCTTTTAGGGGATTATCTGTGGGATTAGAACTGAAAGAATTGAACCTGCTGAGGTTAGCAATGGGCACACAACTGTGGACAGTGATTTCCTCCCTCCCTGGACCTGTACTAGGACCTAATGCAGCAATAAGCAAGCTAAGGTCTCGAGGCCTCCACCCATTCTCTGGACACTCATGGGTCCATTCTCCAGCAAAGGGTAGATCCAGTGCAATTTGATCCCAGGCCATAGGGGAGCTCAGGGTTGCAATTTAATGTGTCTTGCATAGAAGATAATTACTTAGCAAAATGTTTTCTCAGATTTCTATTTGGTTTTTTTTTTTTTCGTCTTACTTCTAAAGTGTTCGATGAGCTTTACTGTCTGTCTGGTTTGGGGGTCATTGAGCATTCCTCTGTCACTATTTATACCTTTGTGTAGCTATCAGGGCTAGGTGCTGAATAAACATTTGTCTATGGGTATATAAACAAACATTCAGAAGGTGTGATGCCATGGCAATTTGGCTAAACAATACTGTATCCCTCTCAAGGACCCATATTTCCTGGATCAGAGGGTTGACCATGTTTTTTGCTTTATGCAGAGGCTTTAAAAAATAATATAGTTGTATTATATTTAAAAAGAATTTTGTAGACATATACAATATATTTCTGAAAAGAGAAGCACTCACCATTTCTTCCTCCATCTCCCTTGGACCTCTTTCCCAATGTTCTCCAATCTCTCACACACCTCTCTGGTTTTTGGTCTGACATTACTCAGTCTAATTTCAGCACCATTCATTTCTTCAGGCATCTAACTCATATGCCATTATACATTGCATTCTCCTTACCCATGTGTCAGTTGGCGGGATGGGGTTTAAATGAAAATGCGGCCCTTAAGCTCACAGGAGCAAGCACTATTAGGGAAGTATGACCTTTGTTGGAGGTAGTGGTCATCAGCCAGCTTGAGGCTTCAGATGCCTCGCCATGCCTAGTATAATTTCTTTTGTTGCCTGGGTGATAGATGCAGAAGAACCTTGGCTTCTTCTGCAGCACATTCACCTGCACACACCCACTTATTATTAGGCTAAACCTCTGAATTGAAAATCCAGCCCCACTCACGTCATTTATAAGGAGTTGCCATGGTCATGGTGTGTCTTCATAGTAGTAAACCCACCGGTAGACAATGGATTATATTTTTAATTCAATTTCAACTTGTGATCATATACTAGAGCAGGAAGTAAACATGGATGTGTAAGTAACCTGTAGTAAGGCAGGTGCTGAGTGGCATGTCAGCAGAGCTTGTTAAATGTCCCATGTTGTACAGAAGTCATTCTTCCAACAAACACAGATTTAAAATATCAACAGTGCTATATAAGAACCTATTTACACCACATGGTTAAATATCCCCAAGTCCTTTTCATTTTAGAGGTAAGAGCATTTAACTTAAAACCAAGCCATATTAAATAGTTTTTGCTTCCTTAGCTTTGTCTTCCTTGGTTATGATTTAAGACAGCACCGAAATTGTGCCAGGATCGAGATAAATGATCAGGATTTAAAAAATATGGGGTACAAATCAAGTAGAAATTTAATTAGAGCTAGTGAAGAGGTTTCAGTAATACAGCCATTTACATAAAAATAATGCAACAATACAAAAAATCAATAGTTGTCATGTTTAGGTAATAGTTGTTGGAAATACATGAGGAAAAGCGTCTATTAATAATTTCAACCAAGTACTATAAATACTCTAGAATAAAACTTTGAAAATATATTAGATGGAAAAACCCAATTTTATTGAAATATACAAAAGATGCACTGAATAATGAACAGATCAATGTATGCACAGACTCAGTAAGAATAAAATGTAAATTTACCTCCAAATTAATCTATGTACCCATGAATGCATTTATGAGCCATGATTGTTCTTTGGGGAGAAGGAAAGGAATGAAGAACTTGAAAAGATTCTAGAATTCAAACGAGAATAAATGCATTTGAGACTTGGCCATCCTGATGTTTTGTAACGATGGATGCTTTTATAGGAAAATACATAACAACAAAAATGTGTAAGTCAGTGTTCTTCCTATAGGTTTAAAATGTTAGTAATGAAAATAAGCGTCAATTCGAGGGCCATAACTGAGTTTCTACCATATAACAGGTATAGGGAAGAAAAAACTAATAATCATAGAAATATTTTAGACACAGAAAAACATACCTGTATGAAGTTTACATTTCAAATCCAGGTAAGGGAGAGAGGCTAACCATAATGAATAAATGAACTGTAATAGCTGGATACTGTTGTTTGCCAAAATATTAATCATAAGAAACATGGTACGAATTAAAGGTGAAAAGAGGAAAATATTTTAAAGTAGGTGAACATGAAACTGTAAGTAATGTTTCCACACTGGCTACAAGAACATGTAATTTTCTGGACTCTGTAACAATATAGGCTATCGGTCTCAAAATAAACTATAAATTCCCATAAATAGGACCATGCCCCTGTGCACTGCAACCCTCTCTGTTTTCTATACCCAGTTGCTAACCACCACGCTGGTGTTCTTCCCAGAACCTTTTTTCAGGACAAAATCTTTGTTTCAGCCTTCCCACCTTAGAAATTATGATTACTGGGCACATTCATATGTGTATGCATGTGAGATATATATATATATATGTGTGTGTGTGTGTGGAGAGAGAGAGAGAGAGAGAGAGAGAGAGAGAGAGAGAGAGGAGAAGAAAGAGAGAGATGGGCTTGGCAAGCTACGTTGCGGCTTACATATAAAGCTCAGAGGTAACTTTTCTTGAGCTGGGTTATCTCTTTTGGCTCTTTAAGTGGCTTCCGTGAACAGAGCTCAGTTGTTAGGGGTTTGGTGGGGCCCTAGGAGGAATGAACCATCCCAGGGCTTCCAGCCCACTGTTTTAGACTCAGATAATATCGTCTATATTACCATTGTATCTTGTTTTTAACTTGTAATTTTAGTACTCATTTGTTTAAAAGCTGCGCTATGGAAAGATTCTCTCATTTTTAGATTCTTTAGTATCATAGTATTCCATGATCTGGAGGTACTATAATTGTATATCTCCCTGGCATTTGATATTAGTTTCTTCTTTTTTGTTGATAAATAGTAATGTAGAGGATATCATTTTCTTATTACATTTACTATTTAGGTATGCAATTCATAGCACTGTGGAGATATGTATACTCCTGGTCTCCTATCAAATGCCTCCTGCACCCTACTATGGGATCCTCGAGATAGAAGGCTATAGTCTTTAGGGTTGGTAAAGCATCTTCATTAAGCTTAACCACCTCTAGCTTTAGATATCATTTTATATGGCATTTGCAAGTGTACAAGAATACGTTACAACAACAAATGTCATAAACTATACATTAAAAAATTCAGTAAGCGGCAGTGGTACATGACCTTTATTCTCAGGGAGACAGGAGACAGTTGGATCTCTGAGGTCAAGGCCTCCTGGTCTTTTTTCACAGAGAGCTCCCAGGAGGAAACAGCAAGAAAAGTATACAGATAAACCTGTCTCTGAAAGAAACAAAGAAAACACCAAAATAACAAACCTGTACCACACAAACGCTTCATCACCAAGTCTATACAGTTGTCTAGTCACTTTGGTATAGTGTCTGTGACATAAAGATATTCCTTTGTGGATACATTTCCAGAGCTATTTCCTCTATCTCAATGGCAGATACCTTAGTCATATTTAAACGTTGACCACCCATATGCGCCACTTCGCATCGTTTTTTAATATAGTCCATTTTCTCTGTTTTTCTTCTGATGTCCTATTAGGAGGTGAAGTTTGAGTTCTTGTCATCAAGTTATATGAAATTTTCTCAATGTAGGGCATGAATTTTGTAGTTTTCTCGAAAGATTAGATTGGAAATACTTTGATGTTAGAAGGAAGGCTCTTTAAAACATGGGATATTGAGATCTAGATTAGACTATACATACAGGAAAAATGACACAAAGATTTGTCCACTGGCTAGGTGTAGTAAGAAAATTAAAGCTATTGACCAACTGGGAGAGCATTACATCACATATGGTAGCAGAATAAATAGTTTTGCTATTCTATGTACATAAAAAATCATTAGTAGAGTTGAGGACGTTCTCTCATTCTTAAGTTCACAATGATAGTTTTTATCATGAAAGGCCTTGTATTTTTGTCAAATGCTGTTTTTTTCCTTCTCCTGAGATGATAATGTGTTTTCTTACAACAGTATAATTGACATACACCACACCTCCTGCAATTCACTCTCTTGAAATTGTGGCCAATCTGTTTTAATACAGCCAGAACATACAACCATCACCAAAAGCATCGTAACTTGAGACATTTTCAATACCCTGGTAAAAGAAACCCCTTGGGTCCCAGTTAAAATACCCACAATCAAGTAACCCTTCCATCCCAGCTCCTGCCAACCACTCAATGAAACACACTTTCTGTCAATGGTTTTGCCCATTCTGGAGACTTCTATATGATTGAAATTGTAGAACACGCGCTTGTGTCTTTTTTTCTTATTTAAATACTAGTCCCAAGAAGAGATTTGTTCATGCTAAGGCCAGATCAGTGTTTAATTTTCCATTATTCTGGTAGACTAGGGGGAGTGGCATACTACCACCAGCATCTGTCACCTTTTTACTTGCTTCATCAAATGTAAATCTTCATCTTATAAAAAGGGAACCCATGGGACCATTTACGTCTGTTTTACAAAGGCATTTTGGGGACAGTTTGGGAGCTCTCTGTTTCAGGAGTAGCTGTTAGCTCTGGTGCAAAGAGGGGACTTTTAAAGGCAGGTAACAGCCATTGATCTTCACTTGGGGGGAATGAACTGCAAAAGATGTTTAGGCATGAACTGATGGGTGACTGCAAATCCCTGGCTCATATTCTCAACCCTTTGTAGCATGGTGGAGTTTCTATCCTAAAAGAAGTGCAAACAACAAGTCTATAGAAGTTCTTACCGTCCTGTTGTGAATTTGCTATGCCTTCCATCCGCAAGGAGGTGATGAGAATGTTGGCTGTTATTTCTATGGGAGCCTGTCTCCTTGACTGAGATTGCAGGAGCTGAGTAGTCTTAAGCCACCTATCTGGGGTGTTACTTAGCCAAAGTCAGCAAGGGCCTGGAGGAAGGCAGAGCAGGTATATTTGTGTGCCATATGTAGACCTCACCATTAGATCACTGACTGTAGCAGATGTTCTTGAAGAAACGTTTCTTCGTCACACTGTAGTCTTAGGCAATTTCCAGCAGCTATAATTTTAAAACCAATTTCACTCAGCTTCAAACAGCGCTCACAGAGTTCTTATACTGAACTTATAGAGAGGGCTGCTTCTCATCTCTCTTTTACTTTCCAACCCATATGTTACCAGAAGGCTCCATAGCAGGTATGCAAAATGGTATACTCTTAAAGGCTTTTATTATTTTTTCTTCAAGATGCCTATCAGGAAGCTCAAAGCGTATTCTTTTTTTTTTATTCCAGATTTTATTCTCCTCCTTAATCCATACCTCCCCTTCCCGAGTTCCAGCATCCCAGCACTCCTGATTCCCCACAACCTCCCCTGCCCTGCCTCACAAGGATGTCCACCCCACCCACGCTACTTGACCTCCCCACTCCCCTGGGGCTCCGTAGTCTCGAGAGGGTTGGGGTGCATCATCTTCACTGAGGCCATACTGTGCAGTCTCTGCTGTATATGTGCTAGCCCCATATCAGCTTTCAGCTGCCACTTGATGATTCCAGTGCCCCTGTTTTGGCCACCGCCATCACGAATCTTGTCCTGGTGTTTTACTTTTTGAGCATTATATTTTATCAGTTCTTTCTGATTTCAGTACCTCAAGATCTACTCTGTGGGACACTGAGACTTCTGAGCACGATAATTCTTCCACCATATGTATGTTCTGCCTGCATGGCTTCTGTGAACTCTCAGTGGAAATTTCATTTTAGAGAAACACCGTTATTTCAACAGTCTGCCTGACCAGTTGACCAATGTTATAGAGATTGTAGCCTTTACAACAAACACTATGTTTTTGTATCTCATCTACCACCGTTAGAATAAGAAATTTTTTCAGTTATCATGTTTAGTCAAATGTTGAAGATGTTTTTATCATAAAATCATGCATATATATGTACGGCACATATGTATGCATGTACACAAGTGCAGTATCAGCTTAGAAGATACTCTTTGGCTTTTTTTCTTCCAACTGAATCCATACATGGCAAAATATATATTAAATTATCTGCTTTCAGAAGAAGAGGCCATTTTATCTGAGGTTTGTTTTCGGGTATTGTGGCAAAAAACATGAGTATTCAGTAACTTGGGGAAGGAAAAGACTCTGCTTTGCAGAAGCTCAAGGTGGAACCTGTGCCTATGAACTGAAGCAGTCCCTGTAGATGAACCTGCTACTCATCACCTCTGTGTCTTTGTTCAGCTGGTATTTTTAACGTGAGGACCCACCTGATAGTAGCAGCACATCCCACTGGACTAGCCCTCCCCTCCATCACTAATGATGAAGGTGCCGGGGCTTTGTGGATACTCGGTAGGCCAGTACCCCTGATGGAGCAGGTTCTCACAGCTTTTCCTCCCAGATAGCCTGCTTATTTTAAGTCACCTGAATTGGATGTTATAGGGTTACCATTTCCGTCCTGAAATGTAGGTATTATCCTTAAAAAGAAGTCAGCAAAGTTTGCATTCAGGCAGGTCAGAAATTCAAGTTATTTTTATCGGAAGACTTCTCTGGACAAGATAATTCCTTTCCTAAAGGATTATTTATTTTTTTCGAGTGTAAGAAGAATTGAGTGCCTTTAAGAAGAAAATAATGCCATTCATATACAGAACACCATCTGGGATCCATCCGCAGCAGTACCAATATTAGTATTGATACCACCTCAAGAACTCTTGCAGGATTGGCTGCCACAGTCTGTGTATGCTCATTTCACTCCTGCAAGAATGCAATATTACCACAAAGTCTTTCTGCCAAAAGGGACACTATTGATAGGAACATCTATGCTGTTACTCGGAAAGTGGAACTTAAGTAGTATTCATGTGTAATCCTTATTAGGTGGGCTGCTTAAGAATTACATCGCTGCATTTCTATTCTGTTGTCTCCCTTTGAGGATCTATATTTCTTTCCAGTTTCTTTTCTGACTTTTGTATATTGTCTGCCCAATTGACTTGCGCTTGTGAACAGCAATACGTAACCGAACGAAGTATGTACTGA